>NC_089250.1:248707952-248808244 GCF_963930625.1 Muntiacus reevesi
TGTACTACAACCACCGGCATCCCTCTGCAGGACTCTTCGTCTCATAAAACGTAAACACTGTACCTGTTAAACACTAACTCTCCCCCTCCTTCAGCCCCTTCCAACCCAGGGATCGAACCCAGGATCTTCCCAACCCAGGGATCAAACTAAGATCTCCTGCATTGCGGGCAGATTCTTTACCAGCTGAGCCACCAGGGAAACCCAAGAATACTGGAGTTGGTAGCCTGTCCCTTTTGCAGGAGATCTTTCCAACACCAGGAATTGAACCGGGGTCTCCTGCCTTGCAGGCAGATTCTTTACTAACTGAACTACCAGGGAAGCCCACCCTTCAGCCCCAAGCAATCTCTGTCTCTGTGAATCTGACTGCTTTTCCACTCACTCTTATATTCCCCAAATCTGGCACATTGCTTTGCACAGAATAGCACTTAATAAATGTCTTTTGAGAGAGTGCATGAAATCTTTTGTCTAAGGTGCATGGAGCAATACATGTCTTAAATTTCTTTGTACCCGCCTTTGCAACAAATAGACTGCTTAGATCTTAAACTGGAAATTCTGGGGCTTCCTAACTTTTCCGGTATTCACCTTTCCCCAGATCAGAAGTTGCCCAAATAGGTGTTCTCGTTAGGAGGCAGCTTTACCTTCCTTACTCAGAAACGCCTACAGTTTTCATTGCAGTTGGGTTGTAGACATGCTGTCCCCAGATCAGCTGGGAGGAGTCCTGAGGCACAGTGACAGAAAGAATACTGACAAGCAACCAGAACTGGCTGCATTTCAAAACTTGGCTTCACACACTCACACACACAAGTGTGTGTATGTGTGTGTACGTTGCTGTCAAAATTGTAGCATATGTATTTTCCTTAATTTCTCCCATCTGAGCAGAGGTTTTTTGCCATAATTACAGCTAATCTAGTAATGGAGGCAGCTGCATGCATTTTTGGGGAGCCTGTAACGTTCTCTGTCTTCAGAGTTGCACTCAAAAAATAAAAAAGAATTGTATTCCAATGTACATGTTTAAGAACAAGTTTTTTAAATATTCCAGGAAAAAAAGATGCAGTATTAATTTGTGGATCGAAATGTTTTTGACCCAGTCCCCTCGCTAGAAAATGCAAAATCTAGTAATTGATAGTTAAGAAAATTCTATAAAGTACAACAGGTCATGTCTTAATCACATCACCCTTGCTCTTGGCACTTAGATTTTTCATGGCCAAATTGTCATAGTGAGCCTTCTTTGGAAACCATGACATGTCTCCTACGGAAATAGCAACCCACGCCTGGGAAAATTTCATGGGGTGCCTGGGAAATCCCGTGGATAAAGGAACCTGGCAGCCTGCTCCTTGGGGTTACAAAGAAGTTGGACATGACTTAGTGACTAAACAACAAAAACAGCAACACCCAGTATTTTTGCCTCACATGTTGCATTGCTATATCCTGGCCGCTCGTTAGAGTCACCTGGAGAGCATAAAAAGAAATAAAAAAAAAAAAAATTCTTTTACGCCTTTAACCTCATACCCCTAATATTCTGATTCTTAGGTGTGAAGTGGGGGTCCACACATTTTAATAGTTCTCCAGGGGATTGTAATCTGCAGCAGAGGTAGAGAATCACTGTTAGAATGGTGGTGTTGCTCAGAGGCAGAGTCTGGGCTGTGTAGCAATACTTAAGCATTGGTGGGCAGGTTGCTTTTTCTGCTCTAGTCCATGCCGTGTATATATGAACACATACTACCAACCCTGCCAGGACTTCAGTGACTGTGGTTTCCTCTGGCCTTTTGGTGTAACTCTCTAACCTTTTCTTCCTGAGGCATCTTGCACAGAGTGCTGAATTCCACTAGTGTGTGTGCATGCGTGCTCAGTCCCCCAGTCGTGTCTGACTCTTTGCTACCCCATGGACTGTAGCCCACCAGGCTCCTCTATCCTTGGAATTTTCCAGGCAAGAATACTGGAGTGGGTTGCCATTTCCTCCTCCAAGGGATTTCCCAACCCGGGGATTGAACCCACATCTTCTGCATTGACAGATGGATTCTTTACCTCTGAGCCATCTAGGAAGCCTGAATCCCACTAGGCAGACCCTCTAAGTAGGGGTTCCCAACCTCCAGAATCTAATGCCTGATGATCTGAGGTGGAGCTGCTGTAGTAATAATAGAAATAAAATGGACAGTAAATGTAGTGCACTTGAATCATCCTGAAACCATCCCCCAACACCCCAGTCCATGGAAAAACTGTCTTCCACGAAGCTGGTCCCTGGTGCCAAAATGGTTGAGGACTGCTGCCTTAAGGAGAGTGGCCTGCACTTCCCTGATGGCCCGTCAAGCTGGACATGAGGCTGTGTGAGCCACAGGAGCCTGGGGTGCTGTGAGATGCCCCAAGCTAAGCAGTGCCCCAGAGGAAGCCTACCGCCTGCGGTCAGCCAGGAACCCAGCTGCTGTTCCTCCTCCTCCCTAGCCAGGCCTCATCCAAATCAGCTACTTTGAAAGTGCAGGGAAAAGGTCAGATTCTCTCCAGAGCATCCGCCTGTGTGTTGGATTTCCTGGTAAGAGCAGGGTTTGTAGTGAGGCCTGATGGATGCAGGTTTGAATTCTAGCCGTGTCCTTGAGCAAATCACTAAACCTCTCTACATCCTCTTTCGCTATTTTGTCAACTGGGCCTCATAACACCTACCTCATAGGATTGAATGAGATAATGCGCATGAATGGCTCAACAGTGACTGAAGCTGGTAAACACTCAACGAACGGTAGTAGTGAGCCTTCACAGGCGCTGTCTAATCCCACGTGGGAGGCATGAGTGTAGAAAGGGAGCAGGCTGGTGCTCCCTCGGCAGGGTGTCTGCATGGGAAGCTTCGAGGGCCAAGGAAAATGAAGCCCCTTTCCCCCAGATGCAGTAATTGAGTACAGTTTGAAAGCTGGGATATTAATCCCCTTCCACAGACAAAGCGCCCCATCTCCTCTCCTGTGAGCAGCAGCCTGCTGCCTCTGCACATCCTCCGGCCATTTTTTCCTGCCTTCTTTGTTCTATTTCCGTGCCTGTGGGGACGTAGGAAAACTGCTGCCTTCCTCAGGTTGCTATTTAAAGACATGCTGAGAGATGCTGCCACCGCTGCTCCTAGCGCCACGGCGGCGGCTGCTCCAGTCCCTGCCACAGCGAGTGAACAGCCCCAGTGCCTACTTTTTGTTTAGGATCCCTGAACTGTTACCTCTCCCAGGGGTTCACCGTAAAGCCCGTCTTAGTCTTTGCCCCTCAACTGCCCAGCCTGTCTGCATCCCTGTAGCGTTTTGAGCACATCACTAGTTACAAATTTCCCCTTATTTTTCAATGAAAATCACACCTGATACCCCCTCACCCCCTTCCCACCATTTCCACCTTGCACTTGAGATGCCCTTTTTATTTAATAGCCAGACACAACCCAGAAAGGATAAAAATGCCATTTATCTCTAGGCCTATCAGAGAAAAATACTTTAAGAATAAAAGGTTTTGAAAAGCTCAGTAACCTCCAGCATTAATAAGAATGCCGCCCTGAACTTCATGTTTGAGATGATCTGTCAGGCACAAATAGGAATCTCTCAGCCATTAGTAATCTTGTCTTTCTCTGCTGACCCACCCAGCGCTTTTCAATGAAGTGTCTCAAAAGCCAGGTCTTTCTATTTGAATTGGGCCTGATTTCTTTTTCATAGAGCCATCAAAGTGAAGTTTTAGGTTTTATCAGTAAAGCATTTATCCTTCTTTGGACCGAACTTCCTCAGTGAGGTTCAGATTGTCTGCCTCCGTACCGCTTCCCCACTTTATTTTGTTTCCTGCCCATTATCCGAGGGAGGCCTCAGAGCTGGGCGCTCTCTGCTTGACCGGAAGAGCCCTTGCTGGTACTCTAAGCTCTGTGCAGGGTGCGCACGTGTTCCCGACCGCCAGAGCCTGAGGCTGGCCCCGATCCCGTGCTCAGACTGCACCAGACCCGTTTCCCCTCTCTTACCGCCCTCCCCTTGTGTCCGGACTCTCCTCCATGTATTCAGCTCCTTCTTTGGCTCCTGCTCTCTATTTTTCATCTTCAGAGCTGAGCCTTTCCCCTTATTTTCTTAGCCCCTGGGTGGTAAATCCAATTACCTCAATGTCAGAGTAATAGTACCACTGATATTTTGAATTATTGATCACCACACTGTGATAGCAAAGTGCCCTCAGCTGCATTATCTCTTTTGCTCTCTCAGTAAACTTGTAAGGTGGGCAATATATGTGCTTATGTTCCCCACTCCATAGTAGTGAAATAACCACTTGGAGAGGCAGGATAATCTAGTGGTTAATAAAGAGCATTGACTCAGATCCAGACACCCAGGGTGTGAATCCTGCCTCCTGCTGTCACCAGCTCTGTGGACAAATTGGAGATAATAGTACCTCTCTCATGGTGTTGTGAGGATTCAGTGAGTTACTAGAGATAAATTGCCTGGAACCACATTTGGCACATAATAGATACTATGTGGAGATTAGTTGTTGTTATCACATGTTCATTCACCCTTATGCTCGTTAAAGATTATTACCTGCCAGGCTCTGCTTGCAGTCTCAGTGATGCAAGAGTAGTAAGATGGACACAGTCTGGCCTCAGAGAGGTCGCAGTATTTTTTAAAATTTATTTGGCTGCACCTGGTCTTAGTTGGACAGCACGTAGGATCTTCAGTCTTCGTTGCAACATGCAGAAACTTTAGTTGCGGCAAGCGGGATCTAGTTCCCTGACTGTGGATGGAACCTGGGCCACCTGCATTGGGAGCTCAGAGTCTTAGTCACATCAGCAGGGAAGTCCCGAGATCACAGCATTACTGCCACCTGTGCAGCCGCCACCACATGCAAATCCTTGCGCTTGGATCATTACAGATAGTCATTCTCACAGCAGCTTTAAAAAGAGGCAGTGTTATTCCCATCCCGAGAGGAAATCTTTGGTGTTCCAAAAGCCCAAGTGGTTTGCTCAGGATTCCCCAGCTGCTAATTGTGGTGCCAGTATTCACTTCACCCAGTCCACCTGCCAGCAGACCATTAGGTTCGACTCTGCACGTCTGTCTCCCCCAGACAGTGGTGAGCTCCTGAGGGTTGGAGCCGGCCCTCAGCACCCAGCTGGCTGACCTCAGTCTCCTGCACACAGTTCGGGAAACGTTGGCCAGCTTGTGCTCTGTTGTTGATGCTTGACTGTGCCCCATAACTAGTCTCTTCTGATCTCACTCACTTCCCTCAGACATTAGGCTGACATTGGTTTTGGTTTTAATTTATTTGGCCCCACCAGGCCAAATTGCATCATGTGGGATCTTTAATCTTAGTTTTGGCATGCAGAATCTTTAGTTGTGGCATTCAAACCCTTAATTGTGGCAAGTGGGTTCTGGTTCCTTCACCAGCGGTCGACCCTGGGCCCCCTGCATTGGGAGCATGCAGTCTTAGTCACTGGACAGCAAGGAAGTCCCCATACGTTGGTTTTAACATGGAAGCACAGGGGTCAAGATGAGGATTCTCAAAGGTTGACCAGACTTCCTCATGCCACACCTGATGCTTATTTCAGCCTGTCTTTAAACAGAACTAGTTGGATCCTGGGGTTTCCTCCTCTTCTGGGCCCCAGTCAGAGAATTTTTCTGTCTGCCAGGTCAGTATCCAGCCACCAACTCCAGTTCACTTGTTTCTCATGTCAACTCCTGCCTTTTATTTCAATATCTGACTTCCCTGTTCTTTCTCTGCTTTTGCCTTTGTGCCCAGCACTTATTTCTTAACCACAAAAGGAATCACAATTCTTCTAGCTCTATAGAAGACTGAATTTCTAAATACAGTTAGTGTGTGATAGTGTTTAACTTTTTAATCCTTTCATATTTAGTAATCCATTTTTGCCTTAAATATTACAAAAATGTAGGTGGAAAGTCCTCCTCTAGATCATGCTTTCTGAAATTCTTATTTCTGTTAATGTCTCATCTATGGCCATTTGTATGTCTTATTGATCTCACATAATAATACAAAAGAATAGCGGTTTCACTTCCTTTAGTTTCATTTGTAAAATCACCTGGAAGGGTGACTTTTAAAATAATTTTAAAATGTAAATGAATACTAATTGTTAAATGTATTTACTCATGGAGTTTATGTTAGGTAGTTTGACTAGAGACCTTTTTTTCCTTCCTGTTTCCCAGATATTCTGGGTTGTGGTTATATTGTTTTTATAATCAAATATATAAATAAGCTTGGGAATTACACTGAAGAGAGCTATTCGCCATGTATTTCTTCTTTTGATCTTAACACAGAGATACAACCACCACTCTGGGCGTGTTTGGGGTCAAGCTCATTGAAAGAGGCAAACAGTTTTCCTGGTTTTCCATTGAAAAGGCACCTGTGCGCCCAAGGCAGCCTTTTGCTCACACAGTCCCTTTTCGGTGGGTCGTGCCTCATCTGGCTTTTCTAAGCCATGTCTAACCTGAAGGCTTCCTGTGTTCCTGAAGCGTCCGCTTTGTGCGCTCCAGGGAACCGGCCCCTGGAAGGCGAGAGTGGAGGGGGAGGAGAGGAAGTGTGTGTGTTGCACCCACACTCTAAATTCTTTTCTTAAAAGCACCTGAACCCCATCCGTTTCCAAAGAGCTTTTAGACTAGGAATCTGGGTACTTCTTGAAGCCATCCCTGGCCCACCCCCCTCGCACCCTCCACCACCTCTCCTTAGAGTCCTAGGGCCTTGCTGCTTGGGGGGATGAAGAGCAGGTGTGTTGAACTCTTAATGAGAGGTTTCCTCTGTGGGATTGCCTATATCCTGCCCACCACAGAGGCTCCTGTGAGTAACTTTACCTTTGAACTCTCCTTGTATTCAGCCCCTGATCCATGGGATTTGGTGACAATCCCTGGCTGGCGGAAAGCTTTGATCCTCGGGGAGTCCAGAGGAAGTCCTATAATGTGTGGGATCCTCAGCTCTATAGGGACTGGGGAGAAGTCTCAGGGTGAGTTGCTAAGACAGACCCATTAATTAAGGAGTCTTTTTCCTAACACTCAGTTACCTAAAAAAGGAGATCCGGTAACTGATAACAAGGGACTCAGCACCCCTGAAGTATGAAGTGGTGTTTGCAGAAGCATTATTGTTTTAAGGACACAGCAGTGCCAGGAAAAAATTCCTACGCACACCGGGAAAGAAAAAGCACCTTAGCAACCAGAATGCCTCAGAACTCTCCTTTTTAACAAAGAAAAGCTCATCTTACTTTGTTCTTGTCTTCCGTTTTTAAAATTGGAATACAGTTGCTTTACAGTGTTGTTTTAGTTTTCTCCTGTGCAGTGAAGTAAGTCATCCATGTGCATATGTATATGCCCTCCCTCTTGGACTTCCCTCCCACTCTCCCCATCCCACCCCTCTGGGTCATGACAGCAGTGAGCTGAGCTCCCTGTGCCGTATACCACAGCTTCCCACTAGCTCTCTGTTTTACACGTGGTGGTGTATATATGTCAGTCCAAATCTCCCATTAGGAGGCTCTAGCAAAAAATCTCTAAGGTGTTTCTGGCTAGGTGAAAGAAGAAGAAAAAGAGACGACCTTATAATAAACAATGGGAGCACTAGAATCTCTGTATAAGAGACACTGGGCTATAATCCATTGAAGAGAGTGTCGGGAGATTTGTCTTTAAATTTTATTCACAAACAGGCATGCTTGTCTGCTTAGACTCTGCATTTATTTGAGGTGGTTTGAGGGTGAGGGGGGCAGACAGTAAAACTTCCCCTGGCCACTCTGTGGTGCCACCCATTGGCTACAAATAAAAGTCAGAGCGAAGGCCTTTTCGCATGGCAGGGAAATGTTCCTCCTCACCTCCATAGGCAGAAATAACTTCCTTTGCTTCTGTGGAATCACGTACACTTATCTCTTAGATTGAGGCTCACACTGGTGTGCGTGTCTGCCTCCCTGCTGGGCTATAGCTGCCGGAGGGTAGGGCTTGTACATTATTCACCTTTTATCACCAGCACACTGCCTAGACACGAAGTAGGCCCTCAATAACGATTATTGAATGAGTGAGTAAGCATGAGGCAGTCCCTGTGGGGAGTAATCCTCTTTCCAGAATCGTTTCTCCTTTTCACACTGGCAGCCTTGGGGAAGGAGAAAGCTAGGTTATGAAAGGGCAGCAGGTGATAGTTCCAGAGTCAGACACCTACGCGTCATGACCCAGCAGCTCCAGAGAACGTCAGGAGACAACCGCATGGCAGAGGTGGGGTGGCATCTTTGTGGACTTTGCCTGTAGGATTCAGGCATTTAATGCTGAGATATCGGGCAAGGAGCAGAGAGAGTTGTCTGTAGGGCCAAGTGCATAGTATGTGGGGCCCGGTGCAAAATGAAAATGCAGGGTCACTTGTGAAAAAAAAAACAAGGAGAAAGTACTGTTCAGGGTTTTTAAATATCAAGTTGTTTTCCTTTCTTCCACAGTCTCTCTGTCATTTGACTTGTCAAGGGGTTTATTATTTGCTGTTAACACTGTTCTAAGTTGAGAACCTTTTATGTGTTAGACCATTAGCATTTATTTTTACTGATCATCTTTATATTGTGTGATGCCAATTTCAGATGTTTAACTCATTTAAACCCACACATATTTAACTTAAATGTGGGATCACCACAATTATACAATTTGTATTCTGTAGCTGGTGCATGCATATGTATTTCCTTCCGAGCAGAACAGTGGAAAGTCTGCACAAAATTAACTGTTTTTATTTCACATCTTGATACATGCTTATCTTACCAACACCCTTTATCTTCAGTTTACTGATGGATAAGAAAAAGGTGAAAGAACAAGAACTGTGGGCTGTCCTGTTTCCTTCTCTGTCATCATTTTCAGCATAAATGGCTGGCTAACACGGGAAATTCATGCAGAGGATATGATGGGTTCCTTCCTCATCCATGTTTCTTAGAAAGTCGTCGCCTGCTTACTGTGTTTGAAGCAAGTGGTAGTTTCCACAGAAGTGTGGCCTCTCCAGGCTTTCAGTGCCTTCACTTTTCAGTCATGAATGTAACAGACACCCTCCCCTGGTAGAGACTTCAGGACTAGCTGAACTCCTTCATGTAGGTGCATCAGAGCAGAGCTCATGGGGCACCGGCAGGAATGGGGGAAACACGTATGGGGCAGGTCTCCTCTGCACACCGTCAGATTCCTGTGTCCTCTTGAACTTCACTTATAAAATACAAGCTCAAAGATGCAGTTATTAAGTGTCACGTTGCAGCAGCAGACCATTAAACCAAGCATGGGGCCCTCTTGATCATGGGACCCTGTGTGGCTGCACAGGTCACACACCTGTGAATCAGGCCTGGTTTCATGACACTGTTTCAATGAATGTTCTTAGAATTTTTAACTTTTACCAAGTGACAGACTAGCCAGGAATAGCATGCATGTGTGCCTTCTCTCACTTATAAATATTTTTTAGATACTTGCCATGTGCCAGTCACTCTATGAGGCATTGAGACTACACCAGAGTGTACAAGGCAAGACATGGCATCAGCATCAGTAGTGTGAGCTAGTGAGGAAAATATATTTTTAGTTACACAGTGAGTAAATTGCAATTGTGAGAGAGGCTACAGACACAACTCTAAAAGGCTTAGCTAGGTGGGAGCTAGGATATGGCATTTCAGGCTGAGGGTGAGGAGGACTTGTAGGTGAAGAGAGAGCAAAAGTGGTCTCCCAGGCTGAGGGAACAACATAAGCAAAGGCCTTGAGCTGGGGAGGGGCTTTGCTCAGACAAGGAAAGAAAAAGGCCTACACAGCTGGAACCCAGGGACAAGAGGGAGACCAGCAGGTGGCCGGGGGAGCTGGTTTTGTGTCCCCCAACCCCTACCTAGCTCCTTCCACTCCCCAGTGCCCATGCTGTTCGAGAATATCAAATGATGGGAAGGGCTCTGTCTTTATTCTTTTTTTTTTCTTCCTATTAATTTATTTATTTGACTGCCCCAGATCCTCAGTTGCAGTGTAAGGAATCTTTTTTTTTTTAGTTGCAGTATGTGGGATCTTTAGTTGAGGCATGCAAACTCTTAGTTGGAGCATAAGGGAGCTTATTTGGAGCATATTTGGAGCTTATTTGGAGCATAAGGGAGCTTAGCTGGAGCATAATCCCCTGACCAGGGATTGAACTCAGGCTCGCTGCGTTGGAAGCATGGAGTCTTACCATTGGACCACCAGGGAAGTCCCTCATCTTCTGTTCTTTAGCAAGTTCAAGATGTGTGATGCTACATGCTTAGTGTACTTGTGTAGAACGTTCAGGGGGCCATGGGGGCCAGATCCACCCCCAAAATTGCTAAATTTAACTACATCGTAGATATAAATGTACTCACTACCCACTGAATTAACCATTTCCCATCATTTTTGTTCACCATTTCCAATTCACTTCCTGTTCCTAAAATGTGACCTCTGTTTCCTCGAACCTCTTTTCACATACTTTCTGCTCTCAGGAACTTTCCATGTTCTGTTCTGTATTGCCTTCGTTTACCTCCAGAAGGTAAGCAGACTCACCACCAGAGGGTAAGCTTTTAAAAGCAGGTTCTGTGTCTCCTTTACCTAGTAAGTGGCCTTAGGAAAATCTTTGTCTAGCAGTTAATTGAGTTCAAAAAAGGCATATTTATTTTTAATAGATTATATATTCATAAAATACAATATTAAACTGGCACAAAAGGGTATATAATCCCCCGCATCTCTCTCCAGTTTCCCTTGCCGGAGGCAACCAGTATTTTGCAGAGATAATCTGTGTCTATTGTATATAAGCTATTATATATATATTTATTACATGATTTTTCTGGAAAGCCATAGAAGCGAAAGAATGAAAGAATTTCTCCATTCTCCTATTTCTTTTTTTATGTATTAGAAAGATGCAAATTTAAAACAGCAAGGTCCTATTTTGCCATTAATAATTAGCAAAGAGTTTGCAGTACTTATGAGAATATGGGGAAATAGGAGTTTTCAAAGTGATAGGTAAAAATATAAATTATTACAACCTCTCTGGCCAGCTATCAAGATTTTTACTGCACATTACCCTTTGACCTTGGAATTCCATTTCTGGATATTTGTCCTGCAGATACACTTGTGCATGTCTGCAAAGATTAGGTAGCAGAATGTTTATTGCAGTAATTTTTGTAATAGGAAAAGATCTTCAAAATACGTTTGGTGGAGTGGGAATCATGGTACTTAGCAGTGTAGCATATAATTCTGTGCTTTAAAAAGGGGAAGGGAAAAAAAGGCAGATACACACACACACACACACACACACACACACAATTAAGAATGATATCCTCTGAGAAGAGAAATTAGGAGTCTTGGTAGAAGAGAGACTTATTTTTTAATATGGTCTTTATACTGTATTACCTCTTCAATAAAAATAAACAGGTAAGAAACACAGACTCTGAAAGTTTAAAAACTGGCTCCTCCTTTCTTTAGCCAAATGATGTTGGAAGTTTACTTAACTCTCTAATCGACTCTGTTTCTTTATCTGTAAAGTGGGGTTAATAATTTCCCTTTATACGACTGGCATAAAAATTAGATAATATAAAGAAAATATCTAGTACAGTACCTGAACCAAAAAATGTAGCATTTGAGGCAAAGAGTCCTAGACCAGAAGTAACTTTGCAAGTAGCTGCAGGCAAGATATGTGATCCACTGTGACCTGGACTCTTCAGTCCTTCATCTGCCCAAATGATCCCTAAGTCCCCTTATACTGAGTTTCCCTGCTCTCTTGCTAGAAGAACCCATTTCTTGCTAGAAGTTCTGACTTCCAAGCCAGGAGGAATTGGTACAAAATTAGAAGCTCCTAGGAGGAGGTGCTTTGTTCTTTGGCACCTTCCCAGTTCCATATGAGACCATCAGGTCAGAGTATTGGACAAGAAGAAATGGGTCTGTGTTTATGGAGTCCTATCTTGTTTCCCCTGGCAGAGTTGGAGTTGAAAAAAAGTTACAGAGTGGCTGAGAGAACTGCACCAGAATGAAACTAGTGGAAAATTTTTAAAGGAGTGGCAAGAAAAAGCATGGTTGCCAAAGAATAGCCCCCTGGGTTTCATAAGCTAGATGCCAGTTCTGTGGGTGTCACAAAGGGCTTTGTGGGAGTTGGTGGGGGAGGATGCTAACAGCACCTGCATCGGGCAGTACTGCCTGCCTGTGGTCCTGAGGTTGGTGCCATGCTTTGGGACTGAAGGAAGGGGTCTGGGATCTCTACTTGGGTCAGTAGCTAAAAGGGAGTAGCAACCACAAAGGCCAGTGTGGTAAGGGGTCAAGAGTGTGTGAGAAACCCAAAGGGAAGCCTATCTCAATACAGCTGCCCCACTCCCATCTCCCACCTGAGAGGACCACTTTTTATCTTCTTAAAGGACCCTGTGGGTTTCCTCCCAGAACGCCTCAGATAGGAGACGGCAGTTAGGTCACTCAGGGAAAATTTGGCACAGTAGACAGATGGCCTTGACTCTGTCTTTCTCGTCCAGGTGCTGAGGGATGTCCTCAAGGATCTCTACCACCTGCTGAAGCACGTGCTGTATTTGGAGCCCGATGACGTGGCCAGGCTTCATGCCCAGCTGGCCCTGGAAGAGCTGGATGAGATCATGAGAAACTTCCTGTTTCCTCCACAGAAGCTAGAGAAAAAGATCACGGTCTTGCCATAGACCAGCCTCGAAGGACTCGGAGGAGGCAGAGGGACCAAGCAGCCTGAGCAGTGTCCAGGCCTTCCAGCAGGTGGCCCCACTGCCCCTTTGGAGCTGGCAGCATGGCTGCCCCTGGAGGTGGCTTTCTGTCTCTGGTCACGTGTGTCTTCATGCGGACCTTCCTGTGTCATCTGTTTAGTCACACTGCATTCAGCCTAAAGTGTGTACCAATAGAAGATATTACAGGTTTCATTGATCTGAACATTTTTCACTGTCCCGTAGCATTCAGAGAAGGACATCTACCTGATGGAAGTATATTTTTAACACAACCGATGGAATTTGGTTAACTAACCATTCTTTTACGACTTGAGTATAGACTTGACCACTCACCTATCACATATCTGATATTCTTCCCTGGTGATAGTCCTTTTATAATGAGGAACAGCCAGGGCTAGTCATCCTTGGCTGCTCAGGTGGCATTTCAGAGGATGGAGATACAGCTGGTGGTAGGGAGGGAAAGGAATTTGTTATCAAAATGTGCAGAAATGGAATAAAATAATCTCAACTGGAAAGAATAACAGGTCTGAATCTGGTCCTCTGCTATTGAGATGAAAAGCTGTAGCACTGAGGATTCAATCTCCAGAAAAAAGAATCAAACTGGTTGAATCTTCCAGAGAAGAAGGGTAAGCACTGTGTTTGCCCTCCCAGACCATTTTCTTTCACTTCCTCTGCTAATATTTGCATAGAGTTGCCCTGATAATAGCAGAAAAGAACCATGAACATCATAGATGAAAGTTTATATCCTGCCTTCAGTCTTATGCTCCTTTAGATTAAGGAATGTTTAGACAGCGTGTTCATGCTAAATGCCTTTTGGAAGTGTACTGTTTATTGGTGACCTGATGCCATGTTTGCTGAAGTAATTTCACATGTAGTGCTATGGATGTCTTTATACCAATTTACATATTTCGACCTCTGAATTTTGATTACAGTTAAAAGAGAAGACAAAAAGGAGAAACTGGATGACTGCTTCAGACAAACCCTCTCTGTCATCAACACCTTGGTGAGGCTAACCCAGAGTCTTTAACCAGTCCTCAGGGATGAGTTTTGTTGGAGTTTTATCCCCGCTTTCTGGTGACCAGGCACAGCAGAAGCAAAACACAGTTTCCCAAAACTCTCAAGTGACTGAAGGATCTGTCTGCAAGCAGGTCCATTTGCCGGTTTACCTCAGACTATTTCCATCTGGCCAAATTACAGACATGGTCCTTAGCTTAGAACCTTTGTGGTGAGCAGTGAATTAGAACATAGGCAATCAGGTGTTTTTAAGGAATATTTCCATTCAGCTAGGGTATCGAGATTATTCCATTCTCCAGATCAAAGATGTCTAGAACATCAGGATTGCACTTTCAGATCAGAGAAGAATCTCCTGTGGACCAGTTGGATAGACACTGGAAGTTTTTATTTTTTGGCCTTCCTCTAACTAAACTCCATACCACCCTCTTAAGACAATCAGATGTGTCAAACCGTTGGTTTAATTTACAGCTTTGTTTTAAATGCATTGCAATTCTTAGGACATACCCTCTTGGATCAACTTGATTAGAATGAGAAACTCCAGTCTAAACACCCATAGAGGGAGTGCCTCACAGAGCATCCTGGTCCCTTTATCTCCATTAGAAGTTGCCTATTAATTTGAATTATTTGGCAACTGGCTAAAAGCATCTGTTCTTTATTGATTTTGGTGGATTCAATTTCAGAAAGTAACTTTTTCTGTCCTTGTTACCAAACTCAAAGGGTCATTGTGTGTGCCTAGTTGCTCAGTTGTGTCTGACTATTTGTGGCCCCCTGGACTGTAGCCTGCCAGGCTCCTCTGCCCATGGAATTTTCTAGGAAAGAAAATGCAGTGGGGTGCCATTTCCTACTCCAGGGGATCTTCCCAGCCCGAGGATTAAACCCATGTCTCTTGCATCTCTGCATTAGCAGGTGGATTCTTTACCATTAGCACCACCCGGGAATCCCAAACTCAAGGGGATTTAATACCTTAATGTTACCCTCCTAAACACCTTAAACATGAAAAGTTTCCAAATTATAATCTCCTATGTTTATCTATGTAGATATTATATAGATATATATATCTCTATACATCTCCATCCTTGAGAAAGAGCATGAGAATTTAGAGCTTTAGGATAATAAAAACACATAACTTAAAAAAGAAAAAGGTATAGAACTCCAGGGGCAGATGGCAGGAGCAGTGGTGACAGTTCCCTGCATAGGCCTATAAGGTGTGTCTGCTTCTGTGTCACAGCTGTGTCCCTCCACTTGCCTCCACCTCTGCCCATCTCTCCTCCTTCTGGGGCCATCTTCTCCTGCTGCTCCTCCAGGCTCCTCCCTCCATCTCTGCCACTGAAGCTCTCCTGGCCTCTCACCTCCACTTCCTCCACTGCATAGTGGTCTGCCCCAAGCTCCCCTGTGTCACTCATGGGTCTTTTACTTGCACCCCCTTCCCTTCCCTACTTCTTCTTCCGCTTCCAGGCCCACTGGCACAGCTCCCTTGATCTCCAGAGGATGGGACTGTGGCAAAAGACCAGCAAGAGACCGAAAGCTGTGACTGCAGCCAAACCCAGGCACTCTGCCCAAGCATCGACTGCTTCATCAGGTTAGACTTCTTGGACATTCTGGATAGCTTCCCTCTCTGGTATGCTGTCCTTCCTCCTTAGCACATACCTGCCCTTTTACACATCCTCTGTTATTTATTTATTTATCTATTCATTCATTCATTTATGCTGCACTGTGTGGCATGGGGGATCTTTAGTTCCCCAACCAAGGATCGCACCCTGCATTGGGAGTGTGGAGTCTTACCACTAGACCACCAGGGACGTCCCCACCCTCTGTTATTTAATCAGAAATCTCCTAACTTGCACTTTGCTCCGTATCATCTCTCCAAACACATACTTTCCCATATTTTCATATTCTTGTTCTTTCTTTACCTCTCTTTTCCATTTCTTCACTTTCCTATGACTCTGCCAATCCATCCCCAGATAACGGCCAACCAGGGATGCTGGGTAGGAAAGCAAATCACAATGATAACAGTTTGTTGAGCACCTATTATGTGCCAGATGCTGTACCAGGCACTGAGAACACAGAGCAAGCAAAACCCTGACCTTCAGGGAGAGCTGACACTATAGCAAAAGGAGCCAGACAAGAAATAAGATAAAGAATAGAACATCAAATGGCGATAAGTGCTATAGGGAAAAATGAGGTCAGGAATTGGGCTGCGTATTGGCTGAGAGCTGTAAGTTTGGAGAAGTTGTCCAGAGAAGGCCTCCCTGAGAAGCTGATATTTGAGTAAAGATCAGAAGGAGGTGAAGGAGCAGACAAAGATACTTGGGGGAAGAGCAGTCCAGGCAGAGGAAGTGGCGACTGCCAGGGTCCAAGGTGGGAGAGGAGAGAGGTGAAAGAGGAGGGGTGGTGTGAGCCCACTGGAAATGGAGGGAAAGGGTGTGGGACACACAGCCTGGGGACCACTTTGAGTGAGGTAGGGGCAGCCACAGACCTATTTCCACCTGAAGCCCCTTCAGCATGTTTTTGGTGTTTTTTAAGATTCCTTTTTTTCCCTTTAAATGCGGGCCATTTTAAAGTGTTTATTGAATTTGTTCAATATTACTTCTGCTTTCTGTTTTGGTTTTTTGGCCAGGAGGCATGTGGGATCTTAGTTCCCTGACCAGGGATCAAACCCGCACCCCCTGCATTGGAAGGCGAAGTCTCTTTCAGCTTGTTTTTGGAAAGTACTTTGAGCCCAAGGTGATGAAAGCTGTAAAATGGGAAATACATTGAGGCAGAGGGAATTCATACCCAACCACAGTTTTTTTTTTTTCCCTCCGTCCTATGGAAGCAGTGAGCCCTGTCCCCTTTCACCACCCTCCTTCTTTGGCAGCAGAAGAAAGGACAGCAGCCCTGTGGGTCTGGCCTCCGTCCCCGCCCTGCTCCAGCTCTTTGTCTGTGAGGCTGTGAGTGAATGGAGCCTTGCCTGCCACCTGCCTGTGACTCACGGGCAGTCCCTCCATGGAGGGACAGCCAGGGTGAGTGAAAGTTGATCAGTGGGTGGGAGGATAATTCATCTGACCTGTGCACAATCAGACTGGCCTCTGCAGTCTCTGCACAGAATCAAAGGCTCAGTTGGAATTTCAGTGCAAGGCGGGGGGCAGCTGAAAACGGGAACTGAGTTTCAGGGTGGGCTGTGGGAGGCAGCCACTCTGCCTGACCATGGAAGAGGGGTAGGCATGGGCTTCTTCCCCTGCACCCTGGACAGGAGCAGGCATGACCTCTAAGGGCTCAGCTGTGTCCTCTAGCGAGTTCTGCAGCCACAGAGCTTCTGCAGTCACACACGGCAGCCTCACTGCAGTGCGCGCTCCTCTCCCTTCCATGCACCACTTGCTCCGAGCTGCCTGGCCGCTTGGGGGTTGGGGAGTTGTCTTAGAACACCGGCTGCTGCCAGGGCTCAGGGCTGTGCTCAGGGTACCCGTGCCTGCCAGCCGTGTAGCGGGAACGCAGACCCGCACCGTCAGCCCTGAAAGGGGCTGTTTCCACTTACTCAAAGGGTCCTCCCTGTGATCCCTCCCCACGTGTCCTTCATGCTGACTCAGGGGGTCCATGCTCCCAGGAGGACTCAGGTGTTACCTGTTCCCACCCCCAGGACACTCTGCATCCCTGGGCATAGAAGAGCAAGGCCAATCCCTCTGGGTTTCCTTTAGTTTGAAGGTCATTTTTTATCCATGAGGTTGTTTAATTCTCAGGACAGCATCATGGAGCGAAGAGGCAAACTATTGTTCTTGCTTTTCGGTGGAATTTGGCCAAAGTCTCCTGGGGGGTTGAAGCAGACTCTTTGGAACATACACTGAATCCTAGGGAGCCTCTCCCCACAAAATTAGTATAGAAGGAAAACACTTCCAACTAGAGCACAGTTTGGGAAACACTCAGGCGCTCATGTACACACAGAAGCCCCAGTATGTGAGTTCCACGAAGCAGTGGTTGAATCTGCGAGGACCTGTGCTGAGGGATGCTAGCCCTGTCCTGTCCCCTGCCCTCAGAGTGCTGACGAGCAACAAAGCCAGCTCCTCAGGTACAAACGCCCTGGCTGCATCTGTCTGTCTGTGCATGCACATGTGTGTTACATGTTTTATGAATTATAATAGACTTAAAGTATATGTAACAAAGATATACTCACCCCCACTCCTACCCAAGGTTACCACTGATCCGCAGTTGGGTGTATATCCCTAGATCTTTCCTTCCTTTCACCCTTTCCCCAAATGTACACTCAAATGTACATTACTGCTTTCGAAAGGAAAAATGGGATTGTCACCATAAAGACTGTCCTGTATATTTTTTTCTTAGTCACATATCTTGGAGACATTTTCTTAGTCACATATCTTAGACTCTACCCTGTGATGTGGTGTGTCTTCCATTGTATAGATGAGCCACAGCTGGTTTAAGCATTTGCCTCTTGATGGTCAGCTGAATTATCTCTAATTTCCAGTGCTTCTCAGATATAACTCTTTGCATCCTGAAGTGTTTCTATAAGTCCTAAGAGGTTGGAAGACCAGATTCGAAAGATACAAATCTTTTCAGTGTTTGTACCAAAACGTCTATCAACCTGCTTCTGCTGATCTCTGTTCCTCCATCCTTAGCTGACTGTGTTAATAGCCATGCCATACAGGTTCAGTCACCACAGCGCAGTGTTAACACCATTCTCTAAAAAATTCCAGCCCAAGGAGTCTTCAGAGGATGGAGTTTTCTGTGGATCAAAGCCACTAATAGGGGCACAGTGACACTCTTTGCAGCTGTGCTCACTGGCAGCCAGCTACGAGTACTCATCCTGGAGAGAGAGCCTGAGCCCCCGCAGGTCTGTTCAGAAGTGCTGGACGAGGCTCTCCACTCTGAGACTCAGTCCTATGTGTTCAGGGAGTGCCTTCTCACAGGGTTAGAAGCGCCCCCTTGATGATGACCGTGGTTCCCAAAGCAGACTCAGGACCTAGGGTCTGACGGCGCCTCAGATTATCAGGTTCATCCTGTAAAACCCAAGTGAAATGATTGCTGGAGCTCCTCATTACCTTAACACTATAAAGAGCTTCTTATGCTCTTCTGTATACCTGACATTTATTAATCCACTAAATCCTCACACTAGGCCTAGGAGGGAGGTATTATTATTATCCCTGTTTTATAGATGGGAAAACTGAGACACATAAGAGGCTAATTACTTGCTCCAGATTACGTAGTTAGTGAAAAGGAGCCAAACCAGTATTTGGACTCAAGTCAGTCTGACTCCCAAGGCTGGGCTTTTAGCCACTGTGCTTTGCTACCCAGTAGACAGACACTATGTTTCCAAGTGGTAAAACACACACACACACACACACACTTTTTTTCCCTTTCCTTTTTTAATGCTTATTTTATTTATTTGGCTGTGCTAGTCTTAGTTGCTGCTCGTGGATCTTCAGTCTCTGTTGCGGAATGTGAGTCCTTACTTGCGGCATGTGGGATCTAGTTCACTGTCCAGGGATTTAACCTGGGCCCCTTGCATTGGGAGCGTGGAGACTCAGCCCCTGGACCATCAGAGAAATCCAAAAAACTGTTCTTAATATCAGTGAGAATAAAGACAATGGTTCCCTGGCTCTTCAGATGGAGCATGTGTTTCAAGGTAAACCTCAGTCCAGACTCCCTCCAGATAGTGTCCTTGTACATCAAAACCCAACTTCAAACACCAGAACTTGTTACACGTACCGTATTTGACCTTGTCCTTTGTCCAGCAGCCGGACGTGAGATTTGCTCAGGCCCCTTAGCCTGTCTGCTGCTGTACTTAGACAGCTCTTGTAAATTACCCACTGAAGGACCTGTTCTTCTTTCTGGGGTGGCCAAGGCAGTAGACCTTTGAGGCTGCAGAGCTGTGTGTAGGGGCAGAGAAAATGTAGCAAGTCTTCCCATGAACTCTAATCAGAACCCAGAAATGTCTCCTTATAGATTTTCTTTTTTTTTTTTTAACTTTTCACCTCCTATGAAAAGTTCTCAGGTTTCACTATCTCAGAATAATAACAATGGATGGTTTTAAGTCTTGGGTATATACTTCCTGCATATATACACTGATACCTCTATTCCGTACCATTCCTTCAGAGAAAAGAAAATGAGACTGGAATTCATGGGCTTATTTTGCAGAAGGGGAAAATAGGGTTCAGAGAGATAAGTTCTTAAAAATGGAAAGAGAAACAGGGAGAAATGAGTGAGTGCACTAGAGCAGAGAAGCTTCTGATATTATTCACTAGTTTGTTTTTTTTTTGCTCTGCTGGGTCTTAGTTGAGGCACACAGGAGGATCTCAGTTCCCTGATCTGGATGGAACCCTGTGCCTGCTGCATTTGAAAGCGAGAAGTCTTAGCCACTGGACTCTGGGGAAGTCCCTATTTGCTGGTTCTTACAGGAACCAGGTAGCCAGCGCCTAACTCCATCACAGAGATGCGGGGGCGCCGAGGGTGGGCTCCTTGTGAGGAGCCGCTTCAGAGCTGCAGGAGCATCCTCTCTGCTGGGGGCCTGGGGACAGCTACTGGGCCTTTAAGTGGTTTATTAAATGATATAAGATTTAATCTTCATTGACTGCCTTAAGAGCTAAAGCCTGCTTAGAACAGTGCCTGGGTGGGGCTTTTCAGAGGTACAGCCCTAGTCATCACACGCATAGGTAGCTGGGCGCTGGGGAGAACAAAGCTACCTGCTCCAAGCTTCCAGAATCTCTAGAGCCTGAACAGGCTCCCCCACCCCCACCCCGCCCCACCACCCACATTCACGCATACCTTAATTAGACCACAGAGCCACTTTCCACACTTTCAAACCTATGGTGACCATATTAATCCTAGGGAAGGGCCAGCCTGAAATTAGGCTGTCTGTACTAAAAGAAATGTGGTACTGATGCTTCGGAGAGCTGGGCCTGGGGTGAGTCTCCACCCTCCCACCACCACTTCCCAAAGAAACTATGTCAGTGTTGTTCAGAGATTGCAAAGAACAAGGCTCCAGCATCTGACTTGTGGGAGTTTCTCTGTGGCCAGGGCCAGGACCATGTGAGAGAAAGTTGTGGGGACTCTGTGCCCCAAAAGAGAGCAGCCCAGATCCACCACCCTAACCCATCCTTTGGGGAGGAAAAGCCCTCCATGCACAGAAATCCTGTCATTTATGAAACAAATCCTGGTTACTTTTTGGCAACTCTCTCCTCCCTGGCTTTGCCCCGGTTATCCTGGAAGAAGCAGGCAACACTTTTGCCAATGGAAAGGTTGTATCAACCCCATTCCAGGTAGATTCAGAGATCTGGGGACTGACACGCCTAGGTGGTCCCATCCACCTCTGTTTATCTCCTTGGCGCTCCCTGCTAATTTCTACCTCAAATTGATGTCTTTTCTCCTTTTCCTTTTTACCTCATGGCTCATAGTTCATTGGTTCATTGTTAAGTCTTTAAGGTCACTTCATTCAGACCAGCGTGGCAGGCAAGGTGCTGGGTAGATACTCATCTGCTCTGGAGCTCAGCTCCAGGACTGGCTGGTTGGTTGCTGTCCTCCGGGTGCCAGAGATGCACTTGCAAACCCATGTGAGGAGAATCCATGGGATGTGTGTTCAATGCTGGATGCATAATAGAATCTCCTAGGGAATTCAATAAAAATTCAAGCCTGGAGCTCACCCCCAGTGATTGTGACTAAATTGATCCGGGATAGGGTTCAGACATTCATGTTTTTAAAAACCTCCTGGAGTTTTAAAAGTCTAATAATGTGCAGTAGCCAGACGTGAGAACCAGTGCATTAGCTTATCTGGTGAGAAAAGGGTGGCAGGGGGCAGGAAGAGAGAAAGACACAGAGTGTGTGTGTTAGGGAGGTGTCCTAACAAAAAATGAGTGTGGGACATATTGGGGGGGGGGGTCTCTCCCCACAGAGGACTGATGGGAACTGCCCCTACCATTGGCTCTTCTCCAATTGCTTTTATGGATGATGGAGCTTTGGACCTCCTCTGTGACAGCGACTAACTGTGTCTTTAATCAAGAAAGAGGACATGAAGCAGAAGTACCAGCACATTTAAGAACTGTGGTTGACAATACTGTAACAAAGCACAGGTGAATATGGAACGAGGTTACCCTTAAGCAGTTTGTTACCCTCCTGTTGATCCTTGACCCTGCAGCTGAGGCTCTAGGCTGGGATTGTGTCCCGATCAGGTCTGGGAAAAGTGAGTGTGTGTTTGTGTGATGAACGAGTGTGCACATGTTGGTTCTGTGTACAGTATGTTATGTGCACGTGTGGGTGTGGACATGCCCATGGGTACCAGCATGGGATTTGGTTTATAGCACCCAGAGAAGACAGCCTCTCCCCAAGCAAGAGTGAGATGCTGTTGACATCACCATTCTTGGAAATTGGTTTTTTTCAGGAAGAGCATCCTCTCAGGATGCTCCTAGAGCCCACATTTAGAGTGCCTGCCTCTCCTCCCCAGGATCACCATGATCCTGGATGAGGGGCTGAGTGGAGGTTGACACCAGCTGGGTTGTGCCAGGCAGATCCTGTGCCCTGGGCTCAGGGTTGTGTTGCCAAGAGGAAAGAGTGTTTTTGGAATTCACTCAGAGTTGCTGGATGAGCAGGCTCAGATCTACATACTCCCTTCTTCCCTGCAAAAAATCTCTTGAACAGTACGAGGGATTTAAATAAAGCAAATTACTGGAGTTTTGGCGACCACTAATCCTGTATCCTGGCCCTCCCAACTTCCCTGCTTTTTCCCTATACTGAGGTTGCCAGACCTTTTGAATGTGAACCCATATATGATGCTCTATCCCACCCAGCACCATTTTCTATGAATTTACAATTTATATAATTTTATTTTATATTATTATTTTTATTTATTTACTTAATTTTTTGGTTGTGCTGGGTCTCCACTGTTGCATGGGCTTTCTCTAGTTGCAGAGAGCGGGGGCTGCTATCTAGTTTCAATGAGATGGCTTCTTGTTGCAGTGATTTCTCTTATTGCAGAGCATGGACTCTAGGGCTCGCAGGCTTCAATTGTTGTGGTTCATGGGCTTAGTTGCTCCGAGGCATATGGAATCTTCCCAGACCAGGGATCGAACCTGTGTCCCCTGCATTGGCAAGCAGATTCCTATGCACTGTACCATTAATAGAATATTTGGAGAGTACAGAGAAAAAAGCAAAGAGAAAAATTCATTGATCTACCACCCAAACCTGATATTAATATCTAGGTGAATTTCTCTCCTGACTTTTAATTCATAGGATTCAAAAGGAAACAGCAACATTAAATGCAGTCATTCATACATGATGATTTTTGTATCCTGCCTTTTCATTTAACATTTGCATCATAAGTATTTTTTGCATATTCTTACATTCTATTCCTGAACATCATATTTAGTAGCTGCACAATATTCCACCAAGAAGATAGATTATTCTTTAAAATCGCCTTCTGGATTTCTTTCTGCATTCACCTGGGGGAGGGAGAGGAAGGAAAGATGGCCAGGAAGAGCTTTTCCTGTTCAGGATTCCAAGAAAATCATCTCCAAGTCTGGCTTGATTCTTCATTATCATGTGCCCTTCTAATTCTGACCTTCAAGCCAGCCTAAAAGAACCTGGCCCCTTAGTAGGACCTGGCAGCCCTGCCTCCAGTCGAGCAGAGGCCCCTTAACTTGAAATGAAAACGACCCTTCCATCCAAGGATTGAAAGACTAGGGTTAAAATCTAACCACTGTAACTGCAGGACAGAGAAGTCCTTGAGCCTCCTTCTTCAAACGTAGCCCCTAGAAATGGTACTGATTACAGACTACTTGTCCGTAAGAGGGAGAGCTATGAAAGGATAACTTTGTTTGAAGGTAGCTGCCTGGCTGCTGTCAAGGCACGCACCTTCCACTTTAAATTACGTATTAACTAGTATTGCAGATTAGGCTGCCTTGAGGAGAAGGCCCTATTTAGTCACCTGGGAGACGTAGCCTGCTGCTCTTTGGGGGCCAATTTAAATTTCACCTTCACTAGCTTTGAGAGGTTTTGACTGTGGTCAGCCCAGAGGAAGCTGATGGGATGAAGCCTGTAGCCATTGGAGGAGCCCTCATGGCTTGGTTGCCATCCTCCATTCTGCTTTGCTCTGCTGGAAGCTGTGGGCTGGATGCCAGGTGGAGCACTGAAGCGTGAGGTCAGAGGTCAGAGGGAGCTGTGGCGCTAGAACATCCCTCTACCCCTCCTCTGCCCAGTGACTCTAGGCCACCAGTGGGGCAGAGCAGCACCTGGCAGGGCGATCCCACAGCTTCAAGCATGAGAGGTGACAGCAGGGGTTGCACAGCGGGCTCCTATTGGCACAGGTATTTGAATATCTCATGGGTTTGGATTTGAAAAATAGTTGAAAGGTGAGATTTGTTTGTAGCAGTGTTAGATTTGTTTGTGGTAGTGTCGGATTCAGTCTCCTCAGACCCGCCAGAGCTTTGAGAATGGCCTCTTCAGCCCTCCAAACTCTAGAAGTCTCTCTCCCTTGGTTACTCCACCACCTGTAATCTCACTTGTGCCCCGGTAGTTGACACTGCCAGCCCTTACCTCCACTTCCTGAAGGCAGCACCAATGATTCTCACAACAGCCTTTTCTCGCCCCTTTGTTGTGATTTATCTGCCTCCTAGGGCTTCCCAGGTGGCGCTAGAGGTAAAGAACCCACCTGCCAGTGCTGGAGACATGAGAGGCTCGGCAGAAGGAGGATGGATCCCTTCTGCCTCCTAACAGGTCTCCTACCCCACTCCTAGTCTTTACCCCAAAGTACCAAACAAGACTTGTAACCTCTTACTTCTTTGCTCTGACATCATCAGTAGTTCTGTTACCTACTGGATAAAACCCAGACGACCATTGTGTCACCCAAGGCCCTCCGGAATCCATCCCCAGCTTCCTCCTCTGCAGGTAGACTGTATCAGGCACTTTCTACCTGGCAGGCAGCGATGCAGGTTCTTCAGTGTAAATTTTTTGTTTCATCGTGACTGGTCTTTGCTGGACTTCAAACACACCTCACACATTCCTCTGCTGCTGCTGCTGCTAAGTCGCTTCAGTCGTGTCTGACTCTGTGCGACCGCATGGACTGCAGCCTACCAGGCTCCTCCATCCATGGGATTTTCCAGGCAAGAATACTGGAGTGGGTTGCCATTGCCTTGTCCAGACGCATTCCTCTACCTGCTCTTTTTTAGAATGTGTGTTTGGCTGCGTCAGGTTATTCGTTTGTGACGTGTGGAATCTTCGCTGTGGCTCACTGGCTTCTCTAGTTGCAGTGCACAGGCTCAGTAGCTGTGCTGCCACGAGGGCTCAGGTGCCCTGCACCACATGGGATCCTGGGCTTCCCTGGTGGCTCAGATGGTAAAGAATCTGGCTGCAGTGTGGAAGATCTGGGTTTGATCCCTGGGTTGGGAAGATCCCCTGGAGGAGGGCATGGCAACCCACTCCAGTATTCTCACCTGGAGAATTCGCACAGACAGAGGAACCTGGCAGGCCACAGTCCATGGGATCAGAGAGAGTCAGACACGACTGAGTGACTTAGCACACATGTGGGATCCTAGTTCCCCAACCAGGGATGGAACCCATGTCCCCTGCTTTAGAAGGCCAATGGATTCTTAACCACTGGACCACCAGGGAAGTTCCTCTTCTATACACTCTTATTTGTAAATGATGCCTTCTGTCTAGAATGCTCCTGCCACTTTCCGTGGAACTCTGCCCAGCCCATACCAGCTCAGAGATCTCTTTCCTGAAAAAAATCTTCAAATTCTTCTAATTGGAGTCTCTCAGCAACATTTAATTATAAACTTTCTTCTATGGTAACTTAAGTTTTCAAGTGTATTTGTCTTCCAAATGGATAACCATTTAGACAGCACAGACCAGCCTGAGACTGCAGTGCCAGAGCATTCTTCTCGGCTCAGAGCAGGTCATACATGAATGTTGAAATACTGCATGAACCTTCTGCCACAGAACGGAATAGGAGGCTTACCCTCTGGAACCTGGGTAGCAGCCAGTTCAGCACCCTCTGAAATCACGTTTTTAAGTAATTGGGTATGGAATTATTCCTATTTCTAAATCCCCAGTGGTAAACAGAGATAAATGTGAGCTTTGTTGTATCAGCCCCTTAAAGATTCCCCAACCCACCTCCCCCTGAAGAGACTAATGCAAATAGGGTCCAGCAAAGTGGATGTTAATTACAGGCAAATTCTGCCTGGCCACAAGGGTAAAGCTCTCCTAGCTGTCTGATCACACCAGGTCACCTGGCCCTGAAGACCAGAAAAAGAGAATTTGCTCCCCAGGGGAAGCCATTTAGGGAGCCAAGCCAGTGGATATGGGAAGAGTGTTTACTGTTCTCATAATGGTGCCCTGGGCCTGCTGCTTATTTCAGAGGTTTTAATTGACTAGTGAGGTGGTGCTATACCAGCTCACCACCTATAAACCTCCCTGGAACCAGCTGAGTGAGTTAGGCACTAAGCCTGTGGGACAAATTTAGAGTCTTGGAAATTAACTAGGCATGAGATGATCGCGGAGCAGCCCCAGGAAACTTGCACACGGAGAAGTCATGCTGCTGCGTTGCTGAGGGCAGAAGGGATCTTTCCAAACTGGCTGCTCTGTTCCTTAATCGTCTAAACAGACTTGCAAGCAGCCAGTTGACTGGATCTGACTCAGACACATTTGGCCTGACCTGTGGAGTGTCTTTTAATGTTTGAATTGGTAGCTAGCACTTCAATAGGAGAAGACTTCACATAAGAATCTGAATTTCTGGCTTCTCCTAACAACAGAGCACCTAGCCACGCTGGGCCATCCCTCTCAAAGGGACATCTCCTATAAGTGGGGCGTTCACTTCCCACCAAGCTGGTCACTCATAGCTGCCCAGCCTCTGCTTGTTTCCCCTGCTCTAAAAATTTGTAGATTGCAAATTTGGGTGGGAGGTAGAATTAGATAGCTCCTCCAGTCTGGCAAGCCCCTGGGTGTAGAGGCAGTAGTTAGAGCTCATGGAGTCCTTAATGCAATTGAGACAAGGCATTTTTCATGAACACTGAACTTCCTGCCACCAAGTGTCACACCCTGGAGGGATAGGTGTGTAGAATCCATAGCATTGGCAAGCAGATGCCATTCTCTGGTTGAAGTTGGCTGGAGTTAACCTTTACTGGGCACTTACTCTCAGTCGGTCTTTCAAGCTTTATGACAGTCCTGTCAAGTAGTCCCATCTCCGGGATGAAGACACAGGTTAGTGCCACATGGCTAGTGACAGAACTTACTCCAAGGGCTTAACCAAGGTCTTCTCTCCACTTGAGCTTCAGTAGCTGTGGTGCATAGGCTTAGTTGCTCCTTGGCATGTGGGATCTTCCTGGATCAGGGATCAAACCCACGTCCCCTACATTGGCAGCCAGATTCTTAACCACTGGACCCTCAGGGAAGTCCTGAACACTTGTTATTAAAAGCACACACAAAAAAGAATGTTTAAACTATGTAGCATATTAGTGATGACTTTCTCAAGCAAGAGTCCAAAATGATTTGGTTTATATACTGCAAGATGGGAGTGGGTGATGTGTCAAGGGTCTGTTTACCTGGGAGACTGAAAGGTGAGCTCTGTGACCCAGCTGAGTCACAGTGAGCCCCTAAGACTTCTGAGAGGAGCAACTTGGAGACTGCAACTCACATTCCTATAAATTTTCGTAGCGGTTGTCCCAGGGGTATCCAGGAGATATGTAAATTCATTTTTTACTAGTCTTCAGTTATAATACATCCAAGATTTTCCGAGATTGAGAAACCATTGTGTTCAGCTGATTGTAAACTTCCTTCCTTGAATGCTAAGAACTCCCCATTTCTCCCTAACCCTACCCCACCCCACCTCACCTCACCTCACCCAGGTCTAGCGTCAGCTTTGGGGAACTTGGAAACCTCTGGTGATAAGGTCAGTTGGGAATTTAGGAAGTCGTGGGTGTTGGAAGTAAAGGTGTAAAAACGGGGAGGAGGAATTGGTTTTGGCTCTAGGACACAGGGAACTTTCAAGGTTCTTGCAAAACCGTTGCAGCTCTTGAAAGCCTTAAAGTCATCAGCGCCCCACTGCGGAATTTAGAGCTTGTCACAATTGTTAACACCTTTGACCAGTTTTTTTTATATTTAACGAGTATTGTCTTCTGAGCCTTCTTTACCCTCAGCAGGAAGGTTCTGCTGTTTTGGCTTTAGGGAGTGTTCTACACAAAGCACAGCCCCTTCGCTTGCAGCAGTCGGGGGATTTCTACCTGCTTGGTTTACAGGGTGAGTAGAGTTCGACGAGGCTTAGAAGACGGGGCGCGGGGCAACGGGCAACTGAGAGTCACAATTTTGGAAGCCCCTATGGGTTATACTGAAGTTAACTGCGCTTCAGGTTCCAGGTTGAGCACAATGACCACCTCTTCCCTGGGCAGTTGGTCCCGGGCCGAGCGCGGCGGAACTCGGCTTTTGGCTTCGGTTGGGGAACCGCAATTTCGGAGTGTGCAAAGGCTACGAGTCTTTCCGAACAGGAGGAGCCGTGTCCACTCGGGACCCTGCGTGCCGCCGCGCGCCGGCCGCGTGGGGCTACCCCCGGCCGAGCCGGGAAGGGGATGCTCCTCGCAGCCCTCGGGGGAGCCCTCCCACTCTTCCCAACTTTCCCGGCCGCAGGGCCGGAGGAGGGCGCTTCTCCCGGCGGGGGCGCGCTCGGTACTTAAAGGCTGCTCGGCGGGGCCAGCGCTCGTCAGTCGGAGCGCGCGGCAGCAGCGGCGCACCGTGAAGAGAGGCGCGGCGGCGAGGAGCGGGAGGAGGGGCATGGAGCCGCCGCGGGCCTGCTGAGCACCGGAGCGCGGGCAGCCGGCGGCACGGTGAGCGCGGGCCTGGCCGACCGGCCAGCCCTCACGGAGGGGCGGGCTGCCCGAGGGACCCGGGCGCGCCGGGCTCCAGCGGTGCCGCTTGCTGAGCCCCGCGGACCCCGCCGGCTCCCCGAGCCGTGTGGGTGCTGCGTGCAGCGCCGCGAGGCGGGCTGAGGGCTGCGGCATCTCCAGGCTTCCCGGCGGCCGTTCCTGTAGCCCCCTCCCCACTGACCCCTCCTCCCTTTCTTCCTCCATCCTCTCCTTCTCCAGCCTCTCCTCCCTTCCTCCCTTGCGGCTCCCGTTTTGTGAATGGATTAGGAGGTGGACGACGGTGAGGGGCACGAGGCTGACTGGAGTTTCTCGCTGCCCCAGGCCCGCCCGGGTGTGCGCACCTGTGCAGGCACCAAGATTTTCGGCGCCCCGGTTACTGCGGGTCAGCCGGGCCATGGCCGCAAGTACCCGCGGCCTGGGCTCCCCTTCCCTTGCGGCCTTGGAGGGGCTGGGAGGGCGGCCAGGCGCAAAGGAAAGAGCCCGTGCCCCGCGCACAAGTTTCCGTCCTGCCGCGCGTGTGGGCCCCGCAGAAGGGCACACCTGTCAGCTGGAGAACCTACAGACTGGGCAGCCCCGCGCGGCGTCAGGAGCAGATTGGCGGCGTTCGTCTTCGGCTGGAGGTTTTCTCTTTCCCACGTCTCTCGGTGCAGGGGGAGGGCTCAGAGAGCGTCCCCAATCTCTTGCCCTTGAAGCCGGGTGCGCATTAACCTACAGGGGCCGAGCTCTCCTGGATCTCCTCTGAGCAAAGGGGGTGTAGGGGGACAAGAGGCTCCTCTCCGCCGGCTTGAGGGGTGACACGGCCCCTTGTCTGGGCAGGGCCACTTGAGGCGGAGCTGGCACCAGAGCCTGATTGCACATGGGGTCTCTGGCTGCGGGACCTTCTTGGGGCCTCTGTGATGTAGGGGTGCCAGGATAAAGCCCCTAGTTCCTGAGCGGGGGAGGAGGGGTCCTGCCCCGGGAAAGGAGGGGGCCGGCGACACTGAGGATGCTGCCTTTGTCTGCAGGCACACTTTGCCAAGGTAGCGCCCGCCCCCCCCCCCCACCCCCAGGAGGTGAGTGGGGCCTGGTCCGACTGATTCCTTGCATTTTCCGTTTCTTCCCGGCTGGGTCGTGGGAAACGGGCACGTGGGTGTGGCCGGGACCGCCTTCGTTAGAAAGCCAAGGTCTGGTGGGGGTGAGAAGCATGGCTAGTGCCTTCCGGGCTGCGTTACCCTGGTGGGCACCGCCTCTGGCACTGCACCGAGGCGGGGCGCCAGCGCCGGGCAGGTTGCTAGGTTGGTCTCGGCGCCCCCTGCTCTTTACCAGCGCGCAGGCAGGCAGCTGTGCCCGCAGCGCCCCCATGGCATATAAGCTCTAGAGGGGAGTGGGGGTGCTCCTGGGTGGTGGATGCAGGGCCTAGGGACCCGTGGGCTGCAAGTGTGTACGAGGGCCCCCCCCCCGGGGTGGGGCGGGGGGTAGACAAGGACGGCTGGGAATCCTACAGAGGAAGCACACGGCAGGCTCCCCGGGACAGCGGGGCAGAGCGCCCGGAGGCCGAGCTTCCCGGAGAGGTGAGGCTGCCAACAGCACTTTCCGGACCGAAGCTGCTGGAATGCTGCTGAGGCCTGAATCTCCGGTTGATTTAGGCACCGACTGCGTGTTCCTCATCCCTCCTCTGTGAAGGGTGGCAGGGGAACCAGCCCCCTAGCAAGAAAGTGTGTTTGTGTTGAGGTGGCAGTCAGGAGTCAGTTTGAGTGAGACCCAGACTTGGAGCAAGCTTGGAAGTGAGACCCTTTTGTCTGTAAAGGGTGGGCGGTGGTGGTAACAGGATTCTCCAGATCAGGCAGGTGGCAAGGAGAGGAGATGGGGAGGGGGCCTCAGAGTGGAGGGCAGGGAGCTGTCCTCATCAGCCTTCCCCCAACCCCCCCCCCCCCAACTCAGATAGTCCTTCAGGGCTACTAATCACTATAATGATTTACCTGGGACCTATGGAACAAGAAACCATTGGAATCCCTCCCCAGGGGAGTTGCTAAGTTCCAGAGAATTTGGGCAAGATCAGGCAGCCGGGGTGATAGTAGGGCTGTGTCTCCAGCACAAAGCTTCAAGTACCAAGTGCTAGACTCGGCTCACTAAAACACAGCTCTTTCCAGATGGGCAGATGCTAGAAGTCCTGAGTTTTCCTAACAAAACCTGCCAGCATTTCCTGGAGTAGCGGGGCAGGGGTACATGGACAGAGATCCCATGCAGGCACTAGGACCAAGTGGATGGGGCTTCCCGGGCAGGCACCCCTCCCAGGCTGCTGGGCTGCTGCAGTGGGAGCTGCAGTTCCCCCTGGTGCCCCAGTGCTGGGCTTCCAGGAGGGCTGTCCACACCCCAGCTCTCATTTCCTTTTCTTTCCCGTGTCTGCTTTTCCTGGTTACTTTCCCTTTCTTTGCTGCCTCTCAAGTCAAAGAGAAAAAGGTGAGAAAGCAGAGAACGTTGGTAAACTTTCTCTTACAGATTTAGTTGTTTTGAGAAAGGGAAGCTGTTTCCTTGTTTTTTCCCTCATGCACCTCTTTATGTTTCCTGCTCTTTCTCATCTTTTCCTTCCCCACTTTCTTCATGGTGTGATCCCCTGGTGGGTGTAGGGCATAAAGTCTGTCTACCTGCCGTTGCCCCTCCACTTCCTCCCTCTTCTTGGCTTTTCAGATGCTCAGAGCTTCCTCTGGCCTCAGGCTCACCCTACCGAAGCTTGCCTGTGAGAGCGTTGGGTCAGGTAGATCCCAGTTCTGCCACCAGCTAGGTCTCTCTCAGATCTTTCTGGCTTGGGTTTAGCTAATGATAATAAATGCTGCTTTGAGTGCTTTATGTATATAACCCATTTAATCCTCAAAGATGTTAGGAGGCTAGTGCTGCAACACACATTTTACAGGTGAATACACTAAGGGGTAGAACAGGCACACAGTAAGTGGCAGAACTGTGTTCTTGCCTGGAGAATCCCATGGACAGAGGAGCCTGTCCTCTGTCTACTACTAAACTCAACTACTACTACTACTAGTCTGGCTTTCGAGTCTCCAATCTTAGTCATGCTCAGTAAATGGTGATGGTTGTTACTAGTGGATCATTTCCCTGGGTCTAGGCCAGGCCCAGAGAAAATGCCCCCATGGCCATTGACCAGAGAAGCTGCCTCCCGCTGACCCACCTCTCGCACCTTCTCCCACCAGATGCCGGTGCAGCTGACAACAGCCCTGCGCGTGGTGGGCACCAGCCTGTTTGCCTTGGCAGTGCTGGGTGGGATCCTGGCAGCTTATGTGACAGGCTACCAGTTCATCCATACAGAAAAACACTATCTGTCCTTCGGGCTGTACGGTGCCATCCTGGGCCTGCACCTGCTCATCCAGAGCCTATTTGCCTTCCTGGAGCACCGGCGCATGCGGCGGGCAGGCCGGACCCTGAAGCTGCCCTCCCCACTGCGGCGCTCAGTGGCGCTCTGCATCGCTGCGTACCAGGAGGACCCCGACTACCTGCGCAAGTGCCTGCGCTCAGCCCAGCGCATCGCCTTCCCCGACCTCAAAGTGGTCCTGGTGGTGGACGGCAACCGCCAGGAGGATGCCTACATGCTGGACATCTTCCATGAGGTGCTCGGGGGCACCGAGCAAGCCGGCTTCTTTGTGTGGCGCAGCAATTTCCATGAGGCGGGTGAGGGCGAGACGGAGGCCAGCCTGCAGGAGGGCATGGACCGCGTTCGGGACGTGGTGCGGGCCAGCACCTTCTCGTGCATCATGCAGAAGTGGGGAGGCAAGCGAGAGGTCATGTACACAGCCTTCAAGGCCCTTGGTGATTCGGTGGACTACATCCAGGTGAGGGTGCCTCCCTAGGTGTGTGTGGACGTGTGGATGTGTCCAGCCAGCGAGGCATATCTCCTGGGGAATTTTAGGTCCAGTCAAGGTCCCTTGTGTCATGTACTTTCCTCCCCTACACTTACTTCAGAAGGCAGTAAACACAGTAATTTTCAACAGCTGTCCTGGGGTCAAGAAGACCTAGGTGGGAATCTTGGATCTGCTGGTACTTAGCTCTGTGAATCTGGACAGATCTCTGGAATCTGGGCAGGTCTGTGGATTGGTATCCCCAGAGTGGCAAACAAGTATGTATAGCATTTACTTTATACCAGACACTGTTGTAGGTACTTCATATGTTTTAGTTCTTTTAATCCTCATAATATTCCTAGAGGATAGGTACCACGCTTATTTCTACCTACAGAAACTGAGCCTGAAGTGCAGTTGCCTAATGCCTAAATTGCCTAACATCACACAGCAGTGATGAGCAGAGCCAGGAGTTGAGTCCAGGCCGTTTGTCCTTGTGCAATACTGCCTCACCATTGGCAGAGTGGGGATGAGTCTCTTCATATAGTATGGGGAAGAGCAAAAAAGAATCATGCTCCAAAGCACTCAGATAGTTTTAGTTATGGGTTGATGAAAAGTCTCACTCTTTCTGGTGTCAAGTTCTTGTCTGTAAGGCGGAGGGACACAGGTGCGAATCACCCCCCAGCTCAGTGCTGCAGCCATCTAGGCAGGGCCAGGACCCCAACAGACCCTGCCTCGCTTCCAGCTGAAGCGGGCATTGACACCTCCTTGGAAATTTTATTATGTTGACAAGGTAACATGGCTCCGGTTTTCATATAACAAAACCTAGAAAAAACTGATCAAAGATTCTGCATCTCAGTACCAAGTGGAAACTGACACCCAGGACCCAGATTTGTGGTCCAGCGTCTGTTCCGTCTCTGTTCCTGCCCTTCTCCACATATGCCCATCGCTTGAATGAATAGCAGCTGCTGTGGTCGCCCACGTACGTACCAGCACAGTCTTGCTGACAGCATGTTGTGTACTCCAGTATTTAAATTTTCTATACGGTACCCACCTAAAATTAGCTTGCTGCAGGTTTTTTTGTCTTGGCTGTTTGGAAAGTTGCACCCTCGCGTAAGAGTCGGTACACCTGCCTCTTCCTGCCTTCTTAGGCCCAAGGGCCCCTTCAGCACCAGAGAGGGAAGGCTGTGAGACAGGTCTTAACTCTGCAGTCCATTTAGGGTCAAGGGGCCTCTGAGACTTGCCTGTGGACTCAGACGACTTAGAAAAAGCCCTTGAGCCCTGGCATAGGCTCAAGCCGTAGTGACTGCTATCTCTTCCCTCGAAGCACAGGATCCCCCCAGCCCTGCCCTCCCACACCTCCTCCTTTCCTGTGTGTTCCGGTGGGTTGGAATCCACCTTCCTTTCAATGTGTTCACATGGGCTCGCTGCCCGGAGCAGCCCTGGGCCCGCCTGTCAGTGAACACTCTGGATTTCAGTCTGTCTTCATGAGCCCCACTGAAGGTGTCTTTCCCTCTTCAGGAGATAAGCCTGCTTCAGCCAGTGGGGAAGTCCAGGCAGCCAAGAGCGATAGCCTTTCCTAATCTTACTCAGTTGGAAAGACCTCCCTGGGATGAAGGAAGTGCCACAGTGTGAGGAATCAGAGTCAGGGCTGGAGTAGTTGTGTGACCAGCAGTGCTGGGAAGCTTGACCTGTAAGCTGAGGAGGTTCTGGGAGTGTGGCCTGAGGCTTCCTTCCCAGTCTGGGCCAGTACTGTAAGGATATGTCAGTGGGGAGGCAGGAGGGAGTGGCTGCGATGACTGCCTGGTTGCCCTCTGCCCTCCGCTGCTTGTCTGCAGCACTGAGGCTCCAGCGTGGAGCAAGAAGCAGAGCCTTAGGGTGCAGCCCCCTTCCTGCAGGCTGGCGGGCTCTCACTCAGCAACTTCAGTAGAAGAACTTTAGGCTTTTGCAGAATAAGTTCTGGGCTCATCTGTGGGTAGTTTCTTGCTCTGTCAGGGGTCAGGAAACCAGTTCCCCTACCCAGTGGTTATCTGGGATTTTTACACCATCTCAATAACTTTCTAAAATGTAGACAAGGAGTGAGGCAATAGTTGTACAGGTTCAACTATTAACAATAATGGGTCACCGAACAGAATCAAACCAGGAGTCTCCCATGGAGAGGAGGGTGGGTGGGCAGGATTTGATCCAGGTTCTAAGCGGAGGAGCTGCTGCCAGCTTCTAGGCCCACCCAGGGCTGGAACCTAGGCGAGAACAGCCCTTGGCTCTGCTGGGACCTAGTCTGGGAGTCCCGGCCCGCAGGGCACAAATGGCCTGGCAGCCACACTGGTGGGGCTGAGGCTGGGCTAGATACACCCTCCACTGGGGCTGGCTGGCTAAGAGGCTGAAACAGGGCAGCCCCGTTCGTGATGATCCTGTGAGCAAGCTTTGGTGATAGCCTCTGGCAGGAGCCATTTCTCAGCCTTCTGAGCAATGTCTGCTGGCCTTGCTCGAGTCACAGTGCCTGTCAATCTGATTTCAGTGACGTTTTCCTTTCTTACCAAGGACCTCAGAGAAATACATTAAGACCACTTCTGAGGAGCCTGGCTCAATCAGGGCTAAAGATCTGCCCAGTACTAGACACTTCTCCCTTTCTGTGCCCACCACTGAAAGTCCCCTGGGTTCCTCTCTCAGCCAAGCAGCTATCAAGTCGGTACCTGAACTCTCCTGTTTCTTTTCACCCCTTCTATTTGGCATAGGTCTCTTTTTTAGTGGTCTGAAGTGTGTCTGGTGAAGGGGTTATGTCCCTCAGGCAGTGATCCACCAGGGGTGGGTGGGTGTGTCTGTGTCAGAATGGACTGACAGTGCCTTCCTTCTGCAGGTTTGTGACTCTGACACTGTGCTGGATCCAGCCTGCACCATTGAGATGCTTCGAGTCCTGGAGGAGGACCCTCAAGTAGGGGGAGTCGGGGGAGATGTCCAGGTAAGAAGTAACCAAGGATTCCTGGGGGCGGCGGGTCTGGATTCTGCTTCGTCATCTAATTGGATATACTGGGGAAGTGTGCATTTCGTTTTGGAAGGGGGTTTCCTCTTTGACAGTTTCATTGGTATCGAAGGGCTCATCTGCTACCCACCCCCTTTCCTGTTCTATTTCCACTGGGGGGAGGGAGGGCAGAAAATAACCGGCATGAGGAGAGCCTGTGCTGCTGGGAGGGGCACAGTGTTCTGAGGCCATCCATCCTAGAGGGTGCTTCCTTTTTGGCTGGTGGTGCAGCAAGTACCTCCAAAGTTAGACCCCCTGAAAAACGCTTCCTGATGGGGACGTGACACTGAAGAGCTCTGTGCAGTGTGGTATGAATAAAGGGCCAGATCTTCTTCCAGGGGAACTGCTGGCAACATACCATGTCTTCCCAAGAAGCTTTCAAACTGCAGAGAGGGTCAGGATGGGGGGCTGGGGTGTTACTTTGCTTCTTTCTCAAGCCTTTCTCTCAGCCACCACCACAGGCCGCCTCCTGAGATTGAAGGTGGCTTTGGCTGCTAGAGCAACTTCATTGGGACAGTCGGTGCCTATGACAGAGGAGAGGTGGGGCTGGTGCTGAGTTGACTGGGTGTGGTTGCCTCCTCTCAGCCTCTGAGTGAGCTGGGACTCGTGGCCAGGAACTAGAGCAAAGGGCTAGGGATCTCAGAGTGTAGGGAGGCCTCCTGGTCTCTGGTGTCTGTCTCCTGGGGCTCTCGTCCTCAGGCAAGGAGGCCCAGAATCTCTGGTTCCCTTGCAGATCCTCAACAAGTACGATTCATGGATCTCCTTCCTGAGCAGTGTGCGGTACTGGATGGCCTTCAACGTGGAGCGGGCTTGCCAGTCCTACTTTGGCTGCGTGCAGTGCATCAGCGGGCCCTTGGGCATGTACCGCAACAGCCTCCTTCAGCAATTCCTGGAGGACTGGTACCACCAGAAGTTTCTGGGCAGCAAGTGCAGCTTTGGGGATGACCGGCACCTCACCAACCGAGTCCTGAGTCTCGGCTACAGGACTAAGTATACAGCTCGCTCTAAATGCCTCACGGAGACCCCCACCAAGTACCTCCGGTGGCTCAATCAGCAGACCCGCTGGAGCAAGTCTTACTTCCGGGAGTGGCTCTACAACTCTCTGTGGTTCCACAAGCACCACCTCTGGATGACCTACGAGTCAGTGGTCACGGGTTTCTTCCCCTTCTTCCTCATTGCCACGGTCATACAGCTCTTCTACCGGGGCCGCATCTGGAACATTCTCCTCTTTCTGCTGACAGTGCAGCTAGTGGGCATTATCAAGGCCACCTACGCCTGCTTCCTGCGAGGCAACGCAGAGATGATCTTCATGTCGCTCTACTCCCTTCTCTATATGTCCAGCCTCCTGCCGGCCAAGATCTTTGCCATTGCTACCATCAACAAGTCTGGCTGGGGCACCTCTGGCCGAAAAACCATTGTGGTGAACTTCATTGGCCTCATCCCTGTGTCCATCTGGGTGGCAGTCCTCCTTGGGGGGCTGGCCTACACAGCTTACTGCCAGGATCTGTTCAGTGAGACAGAGCTGGCCTTCCTGGTCTCTGGGGCCATCCTGTATGGCTGCTACTGGGTGGCCCTCCTCATGCTGTACCTGGCCATCATCGCCCGGCGATGTGGGAAGAAGCCAGAACAGTATAGCTTAGCCTTTGCTGAGGTGTGATGCAGCCCCCAAGCAGAGCGGGAAGAGTGCAATGGGTAAGGGAGGGAAGGGGAACGGAAGAGAAGACAGGGTGGGAGGGAGAGGGAGTGCTGTTTTAGTTTCTTAATGGTCCAAAGTGCAAAGAATGGTGACTGTCGTATGGCCTGGGACAGCTCTGCTTCGAGGAGGCAAGTCCAGTGCAGTGGAGGAGGCAGAGGAGGCACTGTTTTCAGGCCGCTTGTCTGCTGCCTCTGCACATACAGGGGGCCTCTGGGCAAGATTCCACTTCCTCCCCTGAAATCCAGAGGGAACTCAGAAGTGTGCTAAAGCAAACAGTAAGTTCCATTCAGTGGCAGCTTCTCACAGGTGAGTGAGCAACGAGGGCCCATGGGAGGGGGTTCTCTTAGTCCATCTGAACACAATCAGAGGTGGTGGGAGTACTTCTGAGTGATCTGGGCCAGCTAGTAACATGTCCCCACCTCAGTCTAGTTATCAATGCAATAAGATTGTGCCTGAAATACAAGGCCCAGAAGCCTGATCTTTGGGCATCAGAAAACAGGGTCCAGGAATGGTGCTTTCTTATGTGAAGTACCTCATTCCACATCTCAGCATCCCAAGGATGAGCCAGACTAGCAGGGAGTTAGCACTGTACTGTTTTTAAGTGTGTGTGTGTGTGTCTGTGTTTATGTATGTTAAAAAGGAAAGCTGGCCAGGAGGAACAAACATTGATGGTGGTGCTAAAAGCCATGGGTTACATGGAGGCTGGGAGCTGACTGTATTCTACCTGGAAATTGCCCAAACATCTAGATTAGCTTGTCTGTGATCTCTTCTGAGGAGGTGAAATGTTTTGGTCATCTACCAAGAAGATCAAACCCTAATGTGATAAGAAAGGAAGTGAGGACTTGGGTATTACAAGCTGTATACTCCTGAATTCCTCTTTCAAATTCAGCTCTGAATCTAAGCCAGCCTCCTTACTTGGCTTCCCTTCACGGTGATAGTCACCTCTCCCACCCTCCTCCTCACCAAGTTTTTCAAGGTGGCGAGTGAGACAGAGCCTAGGGCTCTCCTCGGCCCCTCTGCAGTCGGCCAGCCTGCCATCAGCATGTGGGGGGAGATCAGGAGTCTCTGACCAAGCTGGCTGCAGCCTGGAGCTGCCTGGACAGGTTCCTTGGCAGCTGGACAGCACACATGACATTCAGGCTGTAGCTCTTGACAATCACCTCTAATGGAAAGCTTTTCAGCATTCCCTAAGTGAGCCCTCAGTCCAAGCCAGTCATCGTTGAGACTGTCCATCCTCCTCAGTGGCTTCTCCAGGGAATTCTTACAGCCAAGTTGTGGATAGTCACTACTGCACTTGCTTGCTCCTGTCCAGAAACCAAACAAAGGGATGGAACTGGTATCTAAATTCTAAGGTTCTTGTCTTCTCTCATGCCTCTTGAGGATGTTTGATTTTCCTCTGCTTTTTTGGAGAGGGTGTGAGGGAAGGCTGTTTTCTACAGATTCGCAATCCACAAGACTGCTCTGAGCTCTTGGGTTTAAAACCTGGGATACTGACTAAGCCTTTGACTTAGGGGTTGCTTGCTCCAGTGTGCTCTCTCTCCAAATGTCCACTCCAGAGGGCCTGCTGACCTGTCAGAACCAGCACCAAGGTGGAGAGTAGTTGGGGGCAAGCCTCTAGCGTGCCCAGGTGCTGCCCATAAAGGAACTAGGTGCACTCTGAGCGACTGGCAAACCTTGGTGCTTCCCTTCATCGCCCGCCAACTCATGGGGTTTCCAGGTGCGCCAACACTGCTGCATTGCACAGGCCTCGAGTTTCTAAGAAGACTGCTGGCTGACATCAGGCCTAATCCATGAGGGCTAGGAAGAGGCAGCAGGCATTTGCTAAAGGCAGTTGTTCCGGGCTCTTCCGTGTTTTTGCTGGCCAAGAAGTAAACTATTTTGAGCACTACAATGGAGGAAATCCGGTCAGCCAACTGCAGAGCTCAGACTTCACTAAGGGCTTGTTTTTCTTCAGCTTTTACTTGAAGGTTAACGTGGGATGGACTCCCAGATGGAGAACACTCGGCAGTCCTACTCTCAGCTCTGCCTTGCACTTAAGAGATTATCAACTTTCCCCAGGTCGAGCAGGCAGGTACAAGTAAGTGGGCTCACAACGTTTGACCTCGACTGGTTTTTCTAAGTTATTTTGTACATTTTTCAGCAGCGAAACCAAACTGGGTCTTCAGCTTTATTCCCATTTCTTGCAAGGGAAGAGCCTTTATACAATTGGACATGTTTTTTTTCCTCAATGAGAATTTTAATCCTCTTTTGTATTATTTCTACAATTTGTAAACATATTTATTTTTACTTTTTTTTTTTTTACTTTCTGGTGAAATTTTTTATACTGCACTTATTTGTCAAAATAAAGAATCTCACTTAAGGCTGGTATCTCTGAACTCCTCCTTTCCTCTTTGAACTAATGAAAGCTCTTTAATTCAGTTCCAAGATGGGTATTTAAGGCAGAACTAGTTTCAGCAAGGTAATTCCCATGGAACTCAGAAGCAGGTAAGTTGTCAAAGCTGCCTCTGGACCTGGGGATACAGTAGGCCTGCCTAGTAACTGCACACCTGTGGTGGCTTGGTTTTTACTGCAGAGGATGCATAGGGTCTGTGGAGAAATTACTGAACCAATGAGTTAGCCCTAGCTAACCAGTTAAGGCTAAAAATCAAAGCTTGCTTCCTCCTTGAGTGAAAGTATATTATCTTGAGAGGTCATGGAGGATTCTGGCCAAGTTGAAACAATGAAAAGCAGTGGTTAAGCTTCCTTCCCTGTGGAACAGGTAATAAAAAGGGAGTGAAATCAACAGCCCTCTCGTCTCATTTATTAAAGAAACAGTAAGAAAAGATACAATGCGGGAAAAACACCAACCATCCTTTCACATCAGGCTGAACAGAGCACAGTGATTTCTCCCCTTTATCCCCCCACCCCCACCCCAATTCCCATAATCCCATCCACATCAGTTTAATCTTGAGGTTCTTTGATTGGGAGTACCAGTGGAGAGGGAGTTGGATGAGCAGTGGAGCCTTGGTTCTGGCTTCCTCTAAGTCCCAGGAGAAGGAAGCTGCAGTCCGTCTGGGGATACAGCGGATGCTGTATTTGGTGGCTCTCTGAAGTAGCTGCACTTCCCTGTTCTGTGTTCAAGCCCCCGAGGGAAGAAGGTATGGCAGGAGAGGATGACCAGGTCAGTGTTACAGAAGCATGGTCCTTTCACCAACGCAACATTTCTAGAAAGCAGTGAGCTCATTCTCCAGTGGTGAGCAGGGGACTATGTATGAATTGGGACCTGCAGGCCAATGTATCCCTGAGGAAAGGTCCACAAGAACAAATCAAGAAACTAGTAAGAAACAAGGGGCAAAAAGCTGTGGGACAAAAGCACAGCAGGCTCCTGAAGGCTGGAGATTCCTTCTCTCAAGGTGGGTTCATTCCCACATGCCAGAGTCCACATCCCACAGGTAACGTTTCCGTCAGTCAAGAAAAGACGCAGAGTGGGAAAAGGCTCGTTTGAACTTGAGCCCCAGGTATGTACTTCAGACTGTAGTTCCATATCTATTTCTTCACCTGCCCAGAACCACAGTGCCTGGAAACCAAGGTGGTCCTGGAGAGAAAATGGTGTTTAAGGGGGTAACATTCCATTTGGGTACATTGCAGCCATTGGACCCCCTGGTCTGGGGAAAGCAGCTGGGTTTGTGCCAGGGAGGCTCCCCACTCTAGGAAATGGAACCAAAGTCTTGCTCACAGGGCCATTCATTCTTGGAAAGGAAGCTGGATTTACACCCAGGGTCCCAGTTGGCCTTGCAAAAGGAGCTGGGTTGATACCCACGGGGCCTGCTGGCGAAGAGCCTAGGGGCCCTGGAGCTGGCCTGGGGAAGGTAACCGGACCAGGGCCTAATGGGCCAGTAGACCTGGGGAAGGTAGCTGGACTTGGACCCTGTAAGCCAGTGGCCCTTGGGAAGTTAGCTGGGTTGGGACCTAGTGGCCCAGAGGCTCTTGGGAAAACTGCTGGACTTGAACCCTGGAGGCCAGCAGCCCGCTGGAAGTTAATTGGGTTTGAAGCCAATGTGTTAGAAGACTGAGAGAAGGCAGCTGGGTTCAACCCCCCTGAACCTGTCCCCCTTGGAAAGGGATTAGCATTTACTCCCATAGGGCCAGCAGGCCTTGCAAAATGAGCTGAATTAGGGCCAATGGGGCCAGGAGCCCTTGACAGGGGAGATGGATTTGGCCCTGGAAGGCTAATTCCCCGAGAGCCAGGCCCTGAATTTGGGCCTATGGGGCCAGGAAGTCTGGCCATGGAAGATGGGCTTGTGCCCATGTTTCCAGAAGCCTGTGAGAAAGAAGCTGAATTTGCTCCTAAAAGACCTGCTGCTCTTAGAATGGGAGCAAGATCTAGGCCTTGAGGCCCAGCCATTCTTAAGTTAAGACCAGATCCTGTGCCCAAGAGGCCACCTGCTCTGGCATCCAGATTAGGGCCTGGGCCCAGGCCACCTGCCCTTGGATTAGGCCCAAGGCCTGGGCCCAGGCCACTTGATCTTGGGTTGGGCCCAAGGCCAGGACCTGGAAACATACTTGACCTCGGGGCAGGGTTTGTACCTACAAAGCCTGACCTCAGACTGGGACTCGGTCCAGGGCCCAGGCCAACAGGTCTAGGATTGGGAGGACCATTTCCAGAAGTCAACAGGACACCTGCTCTCAGGCTGGGTCCAGATCCAGGGCCCATGGGGCCACCACTTCTGAGGTCAGGACCTGTTCCCAGAAGACCACTTGGCCTTGGGTTGGACACTGGACCTGGCCCTGGGAGACCCCCTAGCCTTGGGTTAGACAGAGGCCCTGGGCCTGGAAGAGCCCCTGCCCTAGGATTCAGAGTTGACCCTGGGCTTGGGCCCAAGAGACCACCTGGCCTTGGGAAAGAAACTGCACCTGTGCCAGTGGGGTTCATCCCTCTTGGGAAAGAAGCCAGGCCCGGGTCACGAGCACCAGCAGGGAAAGGTGCTGGATTTGAAGCCAGTGAGCCTGATGAAGTGGGAAAAGGAGTGGGGTTCCTTGGAAACGGGGCCAAATTTCCACCAAGAGAACTGCCTGCCATAAGGAAGGGATCAGAGTTCATGCCCAGTGGGTGGCCTGTGTTTAGAACAGGACCCCCCTGGGGTCCCAGGGAACCGTCCAGCCGTCCTCGAGGTGGCAGGGGGGCACGAGTCCAAGGAGTTGGCCGCTCTCGAGGGAAAATCCGAGGCTCTTTCATACTTTCCTGGGGACGTTGGTGATGATGGGCTTGGGGCGAGTCTTAAAAAGGATCTTGTTTTTGATGAGTGCTGTCACCAGGTACCGGGTGCCACTCTCACTGTCAAGTGCATCACAGTCCTGCCCAGGGGTGTGTTTAACAAGGACGGCAAAAGGTCTCTCCAGGTGGATGATCTTCCCGTACAGGATGTGATGCCCCACGATCAGCACAGGGGTTCCCTTCGGCAGAACAAGAAGGAGACACCTGAGATTCAGGGCAAAGTCACAAAATTCAGGTGCCTTCCAGAGATGCTCTTAGGAGATGATGCTGACACCTCCACTCCCTCTGCCACTGCTGAGAAGTCACAACGGACAACCCACCCTCATATCCTTTTTATTCTTTCCGGCCCCAGGTAAGAGAAGTTCTACGTTCAGAACCGTGACCTTTCCAGATTCCCCAAAGCTCAATTACCCTGCTACTGCAGTGGTCAGGGGTAGAGGGGAGAACAAGTGGGGCCTGGCTAGACCCTGAGTAACAAACCTGAGGGCAGTCCTCACTGTGGGTCCTGGGAGCACCACCTTGGTGTAGCTTGCTTTCCTGAGGCATTAGGCAGGGAAAGAAAAGTCCCCTCACCTCAGTGGTGTAATGTAGGTCTCCCAGGAGGTTTCCAGCTAATCCAGTGCTGTGGCGAGCCTCGATCTCCCCCTGTAGCTCCATCAGCACCCATTCTGCCAGGCCTCCAGCCCCAGCACTGCAAGCAAAGGGCTGGCGGTTACACTATTTTGGAGGGGTGAAGGATGAATCATAGTGTCCTACACCACCATTCAAGGCCCAAGGGAACACCTTGTTGAGCACAAGTTCTTGGGAAATTGGGCAGTGCCAAGCACTGAACTCAAAACTGAAAGGCTGGGATTTGTGCCGGATGCATCTGAGGACCCCAATTCTTCCAGGGAAATTTCAAACCTATGTAGACTTAATCATTCAAGTTAAATTAAAGCTCTCAAAATTTACTCACCTGGAAATAACAATCTGCACCATGAGCTTTACGTCGTTAAAAAGCAACGGAAGAGAAGCTGTAAAGGAAAAACATATTTTTTAGGATAATCATAACTAATACTGTGTGCCAGGCATTTTCTAAATGCTTTAGACACATAGAGAATTGCTTCAGATCACCAAGGGTCAACTACAGTGTGGAAAGTTAATAGGTACCACAGTTGTGTTCAAGGTCACATAGCTACTAGTCAACCAGCCAAGATTTGAACCCAAGACATATACTGCAGAGCCCACCCTCTCGTCAGTATGCTAACTTGCCTTTCTCAGAGGCATTATATTTTCCATTCTGTGTATGTCTAAAAAACTAAGGAATTCTTTTAGATTTTACTTTTTCCTTTGGTGATGGTGTAAGTGGATGTCTGCCACTTTGGTTATATTTCAAGATTTAAAGGATCCCTCTGAACTAAAAGCTGAGAGAACGGACAAGTTCCTTCAGACTTTAGTGGATGGTAAAGCTTATTTCTAACATGATTCTCATCAAACACATTGCCCATCTTTCATTTAGACACTCAAACAACCCTGACGCTTCATCTTTCATTTTATACAATGGCCCCATCTGGTGGCAGTTTGCAATACTCTACAAGAATGAGTTAAAATGGGACATTTTTGACTGAAACTGGCTCCTTATACTTGTCTTCCTAAGAAAGGTAGATTGATGGGGACGAGGGGACTGAAGGGATGGGGAATCTAAACTATGACTTCTGTACAAATCTTTCCAATGAATAGATGAAGGCTAGTGCAAGGTTATCAGATCAGTGTTTACAAACTGTAGAACAAGTTAACAGGTATTTATGATTGTGCTCACAATTAGCAAACACCTGCTTAAACAGGTTTCCTTATTGACATGTCAATCTTTATTTTGAATCTCCAGGGAAAAGTATCAATATACTGCCAGCAGCCCTGTATGACAGCAGAACCTCTTACTCTTGAGCACCAGACACACTTTGGAATCACGAGGCTGGTCAATAACTGGACTTTAAGTATAAATAGCAGCTAGTATTTATTCAATGTTTACTATGAATCAGACGCTGTGCATATATATGATGAGTGGTATCTCATTCAACTACTGTTAGACAGGGACTTACCCATATTTTGCAGATAAAAGTTACTGAGGGATATACTCTCGCTTATATGTGGTACAAACACAGCTAGCAGGTGGCAGAGCCAGCGTAAAAACCTAGGCCATCTGACTTCACATTTGTAATCAATACCTCCCAACCAAGGGGAAAACCAAGTGAGAACAAAAAGGCATGAAGGCATCAGACAGGCACTGCTTACATGCATTTAGCAAGAGCTAAATCAAGAAGGCATGCTTGAATAAGTCAGACCTTCTGCAGCACTGCCTAGTGTGATACCCCTGGACCACAGGTAATACACTGGCTCAGGCGAGCAAAGGTCTGACAGTAAGAAGGCCGTACCTCCACCATCAACAGACCAACCAAAGCACTTTTAATATTCTTCCAAGGTCTCTTGAAGGAGAAAGACTAACAATTTAAAATTAGAAGCCCTAAGTTCAGGTTCCAGCCTGAAGTGTGGACACTCATCATACACAAGTCACTGTAGGGCTAAAACCTAGATTGTCGGCTTCATTTAACTATTATGAAAACCAAATATTATTAAGACATGTGGAACTGCTTTAGAAGGCTAACATATAGCTAATTTTTCAAAGGATAAGTAAATCAGCATTTCCACATTATAACTATAAAACTTAAGAGGTAGGTACATTTTAGCCATAAATCAAAAAAGGCTCAATAAATGAAACTGAAGTTGTAAAGTTTCTAAAGGTTAATAAATGCATGTAGATCAAGAAAGAGTTCTTGTAAATGAGTTCTTAAAATTGTATTTACTTTTTGACTGGTAACTGCTTTACAATATTTGTTTAATTTAAATAAACTTTTGGTGACTGATGATACAGTGTATTTTCCTTGGTAAGTGTAAGTGATAGTAAAATACAGGTAGTTTCAGAGAAGCAATAAAGTGTTCTCATAGATACACATTTTAGGAAAATCACAGCAAGGAAGGAGATTAATCTTTAAGACCTCTGACTTTGAGGTAGGAATGTATGGACTGTTTAGAAAAAGGGTATGTATTAATAGAAATATTTTCGGTGCATTCCCTATTTCCTGAACAGTCTCCTGCTAGAACAAGACTTCAAAATAGTGGCCTTCTTAGGGCTTTCACTGCCATGGGCCTGGGTCAGAGAACTAAGATCCCACTAGCTGTGAGGTGTGGCCAAAAAAGCTAAATAAATAAAAACAAGAAGAAAAAGTGGTCAAAGTGGATAAAGGAAAACAGATGTCTGATAGCTGGGTCAGAGTAGTTGCACCTCCATACTTGTTGCTAATGCTTCAACAAGCCCACACGGCTCTCTATCCACTTATGTAGGAGGCCCTGCCTGAGTACACTTATTGATACAGGCAGACAGCTAGCAATTCTCCTAAAAATAAGAATCCTGTGGCCTAAACACTTGTGCTAGACCTAATGAGGCTGGAGATGTGACAACAAACGAAGTTCACATCCAGTTTGCAAGAGTCTAGCTCACAGGAACCCGTGGACTGATATGGCTGTATTTATGTATATGGGGGTGTATTTAGCAAGTTAGTATTAATAAATAATGCAGGGGAACGCATCCCTTTGAATTTTAAAATTCTCCTTTAGCACCTTAAAATATCCTATTGGCTGAATGAGATTACTCTTTTTTCTTGCTCCATGCTCTAAACAGCTGTTCTTAAAACTAGGTGTGTTTACCTGGGCACTTTACTAACAAAACACCTAACAGAGGTGCATTTCACCCAGTGTGGAGATAGCTAAAAAAAACATGAGAACATGCAGTCCAATCTGTCCCCATCCCCTTGAGAGCAGGCAGAGCAAGTTAGGAAAACAAAGAGGTGAAGAAGTAAAATACAAGTCAAATCCTGTTGGTAACAAATAACCTTATAATGAAAAATTTCTGTAAAACAGAGATTTCTAATTCTTCAGTCTCAACTCATTCCAAGATTTACAAATAACCAAAGCAATTTTTAAGTGTCTGTTCTAAGGTACTGCTTGTGTAGAAACTGCAGCTGTTATCAAGAGCAATATCTGAAGGCACAGTTTGACCAATGCACCATATCAAATCACGAAACTAAAAGTCAATGGAAAAGATTGCCCAGCACCTCTCTCTCTCAACAGCCTTGAGTTTAATCCCAGATTTAGATAGGATCAACTGTTTTTGGTTAAGAATAATAATTCCAAGTTCCTGTAGAGCCAGGAAGAATTTTATGATCTCACATTTCAAAAAGATGTTTAAATTCAATGTATTTCAGAGTGGAGTCTCAAAAGCCACGACTACAGTATGGACTTGGAGATGGAAGGTATGGAAAAAATCAAACACCTTTTCCCTGCAATGAATTATTTTGACTCCCTATCCCCTCTTATAGAAGGGGAAATTTTTTTCTACCTAAGTTTTTGAGGCTATTACATAGCTAAATAAATACATATGTTCTGTACTCATTAGTCAAATGACTTTAGCTATGTAAAAGAAGCTTTTTAAAAAGCATTGTGTACATTTTAACTCCTATTTTTTTCCCTTATGGAAAGACAAAAACAAAATGTCTTGGGGGGGGGGGGGCTTCAAGATTTCTAGAAATAGTATCTAAAATTTTTTTAGAAATATCTGAGGTTACTCCAGATCATTCCCAACCTTAAGACCTGGAGTTATTTTGGAGGTTGCAAGTAAAGCTGAAACACTGTTGTTTCTCAAGACAGTAGTCCAGATGACTTCAAGAGGCCTGAACAAACTACAGAGTAGCAAAGGAATCCCTTCTTCTCAAAACAAACCCATACTCACAATGGGAGCCCTAATCAAAACTCAAAAGGTTTGTCTGAAATCAGACCAAATCTGGGATATATCTTAACTGTCATTTTGAAGTCAGTTACTATTAAGGTTGTTAAAACCCGAAAAATTGAAGTGCTATCACAGTTTCCTAATTAGAAAAAAAGTTCAGGCAAAACATTATCTTTATAATACAGAAAGCTGCTTCTTACATAGCTAAACCTTTCTGAACATTTACCTGGATTTTTTTTCATCCTGAAAACAATCCTAGACAGGCACTGTCTGTCACTCCCTTTTCACAGTGAGGAAACAATGCTTAGAGAAGCTAAAGGTTAAGTAACTGGTCAAACACCTGAGAGTGGCTGGTGTGGAATATGACCTTAACTCCCCCACAACCCATCCTTTCCTGCGGTCCTCTCACAAAGCAACCCCCTCCGCCATGCCTGATGTCTATAGAGGAACCTGCTTTATAAACATGCCTTTCTCACAGCATCTACCACAGAATGGCAAATAAACCACCTATGAGGAAAATCTTACATACTGCCACTATCACATCTGTGGGGTAGGCAGTTGAAATCAAGTAAACATGCTTTTCATCATATCCAATTGCTGAGACTTAAGTTTCTGAAATCCCTAGAGATGTACTCAAAGTCAGCTCCAGGGTTCAAAACTATAGCCCAAACCAGTTTCCTTAATATTAGACAAAATAAGTCAGAAGAACAGAGCATTCTTTGTCACTGATTCATCTAATCTACAAAATTTTTTATCCATTGGTTTCTGAATTGTTTGTTAATATTACTAAGTGCTTAACAGAGAACAGCATGAGCAAGGATCCTTAATAATGGTAACACCTCCCAAAATAAGATGTAACAAAGTGTGGTATGCATGGTATTAATTTTATTAGAGCTAAAGAGTCTTTTAAAAATTGTTTTCTTTAGGCCCTTTCAATTTTTTTTCTTTTTAAAAAAAGGGGAATAAAGACTTTCACTTTATTTTTTAAAAATTCATTTTTATTTAAAAAAATTAAATATGACAAAATATTTGCAAATTGCTGGGCCAACAATTAGCCTTTATTGAGTCCTTATTTGGTCGCAAGGACTATTCTGTGTTCAGGGATTTAGTGAGAATTCAGTGTCAGACCTGCCTTCTGTGATTCTACCATCTTTCTAGCCTATGTATGATGGAGGTAACGTAATCTGTCAGTTTCTCCACCAATAAACTGGGCATAAAAAAGAACCTATCTCAAAAAGGTTGTTTTATTAAATGAAGTTGTGAATGTGAAGTCCTTAGCACGTGCCTAACATATGGTAAAACTTAAGGTCAAGCTATTGATTATCTGGAGGAACATGGCATTTTCTTAGTACATGTCCAATAGAATGACTTTACACTACTCTTTAATTATTTTAATCTTTATAGTGGACTAAAACATCCTATAAAAGCAGCATGTTGTAAGAATAATATCAAGTTTACACAATGGGAGAACAATTCAAACATGGCAGTCAGGGTTTACCAAGCTGCTTCAGGGATTAAGTTCTGGAAGGTTTTCTTCTCTAAGCATGATAACTATTTCTCTGTGTGCCTTTCCAGCAAATGAACAATTCATGAACTTTTATATACAACTGGATACAGATTATTTTTATTAGCAGTGTTATTGTGGTTTTGTGACTGATGGGGATAGTCAAAGTTTCAAGGGAAGACCTTGTCTCTTGACAGACTTATTAAGTGCTAAAATCCAGTTTCTAAATGAAAACCCTGCACTCCTCCGAAAAGGGGCCATGGAGGGTAGGTGGAACTGAATGCTTCCGAACTTTTCATTAGTGAACAGTGTGTTAAAAAACGTGTGTGGACACTATGCATACATGTGGGACTTTCCCATCACGTTTTAAGATCCCCATGATGGAGGGAATCAATTACTGGTATTCGTAGACAATAGGTAGAAAAGATGGCTTCAGTCGTTCTGAGTTACTCCAGTTTTCTCCATCTTCTGCTACTCTGCGGCCCCATCTACCCTTCCTCCTCTTACTGCCCTGAGCCCCTCTCTTGCCCAAAGTCCCTTCCTGTCTAGTTCTGCTTGAGGTCTCCCTTTATACTGGATTTCCCTCCCACCAGCCCCATCTTCACCATCTCCCCTGACCCCCTCCTCCTCTCCCTTGAAATTGAGCTACAAGCACTTCCTATTTCTAGCCCCTCCCACTTTCTGGGACTTCTCCGTCCGCTTCCCCTCTCTTGCCCACCCCCCATGACCCCCCCGTCTTTTTCTAGAACCTCTTACCAAGCTGTTTAACCCTTTCTTCTACCTCCCAAGGAAACTATTTTAAACTCCATCCTCCAACCCCAGAATGGTCTTTCCAAACCGTTCACCCTCCTAAAGATCGCTCTAAACGTTATTCCTCTACCACCCTCATCTTCCAAATCGTCCCCTATGTCCCCCAATCCTTAAGTACTTCGCTCCTCAGGACCCGACTCCACCCCACTCTTCTCCCGTCTCTCACTCCGCCCACAAAAGAAGCTGGATCACCCTCCTAACTACCGCTCCCAATAGCCTCTTCCCCCCAAGATTTAAAAATGTCCCCTCCAAAGAACTCACAGTCCTACCCCCCTCTTAGACCCCTTCTGATGTTCCCGCTACTTCCTGGGATCCAGATCTCCCTCTCTCTCGCAAGCATCGCGTGCTGGGCTCCCTCCCCACCCAGGGAAGAGCCCCTTCCCGCACATACCTCGAGGTTCCGGCCCGCGCCGCCCCCTTCTCCGTCCTCCGCCCGCGCTCGGCCAATCTTTCCGCCCTTCTCCCGCTCCGCCCTGCTCGCTCCCTTTCCTCCGCCTTCCGACTCCGCACCGCTCCCTTCTCCGCAATTCCCGGCTCTCCTACCCCGGGGCGCCTCTGGGTCGCCCCCACCTCTGCGCGGCCCTCCCCGCTCCCCTCCCTCTTCCCGGCCTCCCCTCCCCCGCCCGCCGCTCCCCGCCCCTCAGCTCGCCATTCTTCTCCTCGAGCTGCGCGCCCCGCCCGGCCCCAGCTTCCTAGCTTCCCGCTCCCTCGCACCCTCGCCCCCCGCCAATCCCCGGCTCAGCCCTCGCTCCCCGCGGCCTCCCGCGCTCCCTGCCCGCGGCCTGACCTGCAATGGCGGCCGCCGATCGCGGCGCCGCGCGGCCAACGGGCGACAACCGAACCTCCCGCCGCCGTCGCCGCCGCCGCGAGCACTGCCTGCGCACTTCCGGCCTTGCGCCGCGAGCACTTCCGGGGCAGAACACGCGAGCGCGCGCACGTGGGGCCGGGGCGGAGAGAGGCGAGCTCCCTGAGTGGCAAGCCCTTCCACTGGTGAGTTGGGGAAGGGGCGTAGGGAGCGGGAATGAAATGGGGGTGTATCTAGCGAGTGCGGCCTGCTCTAGGTCGCCCCCCCCGGGAAACTCGCCGATTCCCCTGTGCCGCGGCTGGATGGGGGCTACTCCAGAGATCCTGGGAGAGGGAAGGGGCGGCGGAGCCCTCGCGCGCCTCGGAAGCACGCATAGCCTAGCTGGGCCGAACGTGCCTTCTCTCCTGAAAGATTCTTCATCTTGAAGGGAGATGAGTAAGGGGCGAAGCCGACCCGAAGTGCGTCTGTTGGCGGCGGCGGAGCTGGGGATAGAGAAAGTAATTGACAGATGCCAGATCAGTCCTGTAGCTTCTTCCCACTGAGAAGCTCTTGGTTTTTCTGCCCATCAGCCCCACCGTCACCACCGTAGTTAAGTCTGTGATTTGCAAACAGCATGCAGTGGAGATGGAGATGTTTGCCAAAATGCAGTTTCCTTGACCTCCTCTCGCCCCCAAAGACTGGGATTCTGGAGCTATGGATTAGTACCCGGAATCCTGCCTTGTTAAAGATCTTTTTGGTTTAGGAGTTCTGCGGACCTGACTTTGAGAGGCTCCTTTAGACTGTCAACATTTCTTGCTTGCTTAGAATGGTCGAGGTATTGATCCTCCTCTTCACCACCCCCAACCCCAGAAATCTCACGCACCAAATACTAAGGAGACTTTAGTTCTGCCTCGAATACAGTTCCTGGAGAAGGAGATGGCAACCCAGTCTAGTATTCTTGCCTGGAAAATCCCATGGATTGAGGAACCTAGTAGGCTACATACAGTCCATGGGGTCGCAAAAAGTTGGACAGGACTGAGCGACTTCACTTTCTTTTGGAATACAATTGGTCAGTTCTTTGTGGCTTCATTCAAGCACGCACTCCCGATTTAAAAAAAATGAGGTTATGTTCAGTCTTTTGCTCTAAGATCAAGTTTTAGATTCTCACCTCTCTTCCTGGAGCACTTCCTTCAGGCAGTTGGCAGGTTTGCCAGGAGGCTGGGTGATGCTCTATGTGTTGATCTTTAAATTTTTTTGTGTGAGCTTCTGGAGACCATTTGATAGATTCTTTGTGCACCATGAAAGCATTTTTAGTTGAATATTTTAAAATGAGCCGCAGTCAAACTTCCCAGGAGGTCCAGGGTTAAGACTGGGAGCTTCTAGTGAAGGGGGCAGGGGAGCTAAGATCCCACATCCTCCCCACCCCCAGTTCCTGCCTGGCTTTCTCTCCACCCCAAAAAAGGTGGAGGGAATAGAAATGAATTTCAGTGAGATACATTTGGAGCCTGCCACGTAGAACAGTGTTACTGTGCTGTGCTTAGTCAATCAGTCGTTTGCGACTCTTTGCGGCCCTATGGGCTGTAGCCCGCCAGGCTCCTCTGTCCATGGGGCTTCTCCAGGCAAGAACACTGGAGTGGGTTGTCATGCCCTCCTCCAGGGGATATTCACTCAGAGATGGAATCCAGGTTTCCCTCATTGCAGGCTGATTCTTTACCATCTGAGCCACCAGGGAAGTCCAGAACAGTGGTGGTAATAAACAATAGATGTGACATACCGCTGTTTAACAATGATTTTTTTCTCCCCTCCTAGGAATGGGTGAATTTAATGTCCATCGAGTGCGTTTCTTTAATTATGTTCCATCAGGGATCCGCTGTGTGGCTTACAATAACCAGTCAAACAGATTGGCTGTTTCACGAACAGATGGCACTGTGGAAATTTATAATTTGTCAGCAAACTACTTTCAGGAGAAAGTAAGTCATTTGGGAGCCTGATTTGGTGGTGTCGATGTTAATTTTTTTCTCTTAAGTTCAGTTCTGCAAAATCTATGTCTTTTTTGTATTCAGAGAGATCAGAAGACAGTGACTCCCCTACTCTCCCTGTTGTTTAGAAACACAGAACAAATATACAATCTCTTGTCTGACTGATGAGCTTAGAGCTTCAATCTATGTAATGTTGGTTAGAAAGATCCTACCTAAAAAAAAAAAAGAAAGAAAGATCCTACCTAGGAATTGTGGTGCTCACTGCCATTTGGAAACTGATGTTTACTGGATGTGTTGGGCACAGTGTTCTTATTGTCAAGATCATTGCTTCCTGGCAGTCTCTGCACCATTGTAACTTTATAGTAAAGCGGCATTTCCTGCCACTTTAGTACCCATTTCACTGTTAATTCAGAAAAAAATGATGAGACATTTTAATATCAAACATTTTGGTGATGTGATAGCAAGAAGATGAATTCCTAAGCTATCTATTTGAGAGAAGGTAGATTTATATACCTAATGTTTGGAAGTAAAGAAGATTTTAAATTAGATAAAATATCATTTGGGTATACGCAAAGGGCTGTTACAGCAGCATATTTTTCAAAGTCTCTGATTACAGATTTCAGGTGCAGCAAAATAATTCAGTTCACATTTATTGAGTGCCTTGCATGTGCTCAACACCATGATACAAATGAATAGAAGGAAAAATGAATGCAGTGTCTAGCAGCATAGTACTTGGAATTTAGGTGCTCTGTAACTGTTTCTAAGTGACTGCAAGCATTAGGCATTAAGATGAACATCAGAGGCCCTACCTTCAAGGAGCTCAAAATCCAGTGGGGGAAAGATGAGTTTACAGTTTTGAAATAGTGTAATGTTTTATGATAGACCTAAGCATGGGCATAGAATCTTAGTGGAGAGGTACCTTCCCCTGATGAGGTGGGTTTAGGATTCCTGGAAAGGGATGACTTACCTGAGCTGACCCCTGAAACACTAACAGGAGTTAAGAAATCACTGATCACCAAAAATGAGTCACATTCTATAGCATGAAAAACATGCTGTGATGCATGCTTGTTGCATCATGTGATTTTTCTTGTTATTATCATTGCAACTATGTAATTGTTTATATATTTGTTTAATGTCTTCTTCCCTGCTGAACTTCAAATTTTATGAAAAAGGGATCTTGTCAGTGATACGGCTGTATTCCCAGCATTTAGCAAGTGCTTAATACGAAGACATCACTGAGTTAATATATGTTCGACTGGTCTTTACCTAGTACATCTTATTTTCCACTCCCGTCGGTTTTCTTTTTCCTTGAACAATTAATTCAGTCTGGTCTTTCACTTTGTTTCCTTGTTCCCTTCCTGGCTATTGAAGATTGATTAGGCTGATCACTCTCAGATCATGAAAACATTGTAACTGTGAGAATGAAGAGTAGGGACTAGTAGTAAGGAGAGTTGTTTTCTATTCGTGTCATTGTCTTTGGCAATTTGGGCAGATCACTTCATTTACAGGTGCTTTTTTAAGTTCAGATAGGAAAAATTGTATCTCTTCTTTCCCTTTGGTAGCAAGAAGCTATAAGAATAAAATTCCTTGATTGTATGAATGTTTTTTGAGCAAGAAGAAAACACTTAGAAATCTGAGACTTGAATGAAAGGCTGGAGTGAGCTGCATTCATTTCTTTTATTTTCATTTTTTAGACAATGTTTATTGGTGAAATTGTCCCACAATAAGCAACATGTTTTCAAAGTATACATATTGATAATCTTTGACACGTATACACCTTTGAAATCATCAATCGAGATCATTGCAATGATTTTTAAAAATCAGATAACATCAAATACAATTACTTGCAGACTTTATTGTCTGAAAACATTTTGCAGAACAAGTCCTAGAAAAAGAAACAAAACCAACCGTATAACTAAAATGTGAGCCTGAAAAAAAATGAAAATATCAGTATCATGATCTTCAGATAGTGTGAAACTCCACACTAAGTTATTTCTAGAGAGGTGTTTTAATTTTCCCCTTCTGCCTGAGACCACTCAGTGCTGGTAGCTGGTGAATTCACGGTGGGTTGAGAAGTTATGGTGTTTCTGTAGTTTTTCCCAGGTCATGAGTCTCGGGCCACAGAAGCTCTGTGCTGGGCGAAAGGACAGCGACTGTTCAGTGCTGGACTCAATGGAGAAATTATCGAGTATGATTTACAGGAATTGACCATCAAGTATGCTGTGGATGCCTTTGGAGGGCCCATCTGGAGCATGGCCGCCAGCCCCAGTGGCTCTCAACTTTTGGTCAGTACACAACTATTGGTGATCCAAACCGAGATTTCCTCTTGTGCCCATTTACACTTGCCTCCCTATGTTCATAGGAAGGTGAAGTTATATCATGGCCAGTCGCAATTCCAGCAACCAAGCAACCAATTGTACCTCAATTCCAATAGGAGATACACGATTAGGGTTGTTACTGAAGATGTAAAAATCCCTTGTCCTTTTGCACCCTTTCTGCTTCTACTTTGGATCTTGTTTGTTCATTTATGACAGCAGAGGTTTCAGTTTGGTTCAGCATCTCCCAAACTGTCCTTTGGAATTGGGAGATACAGACACTGTCTTTTGTTTGGCTGCACTTTGTGTTCTATGATACGTTTTGTTTCAGAATTACCAGGTATTAAATCCTTCTGTAGATTCACAGCACACGTTAGTATATTAAGAGTTTTGATAGGTCTTTTTACAAGTCAACTTGTAGAACCATGTTTCTCAAAAATTTTTTGAGCACAGACAAGATTTCCCTCCTCCCCACGCATTCTTACCATTAGTTTTCTGTGATGAGTTTCTGATTTTTTTTTTGGTACTATTTTACAGTATCTTGACATATCTCCATGAAGGTGACACAGTTACTGGGTCTTTAATTTAGGCCGTTGTATCTAGCACAGACATGCCGTGAAACCCTATTTGTCCTCCATGTCCTGTGCAGGAATTAGGCCACTCATTGGCCTGCTTTCTGGTTGGGATGTGAAGGCTGCCAGGAACCAAATTTCTTGATACCAGTACTTTTTCCCTTTCACAAACTATTTTTCCTCTTTCAGAGCAAGTGTTAGCTTGAGGGAAGAAATGTGTGTATTTTAACTGAGTATATTTAGTTCTCTGAAATGCTTTCTCTGTTTTCCACCCCCTTTTCCATGATAGGTTGGCTGTGAAGATGGATCTGTGAAATTATTTCAGATCACCCCAGACAGAATCCAGTTTGAAAGAAATTTTGATCGTCAGAAAAGTAAGGGTTATTTGTCATCAGGGCAGTGAATAGTGTTAACAAGAAGTTATGTTCTGTGCCACATGTGGCTCATTTCAGTCTGTAGGCAACATTTTTAAATGAACCTAGACCTTTTTGTATCTTCGAACGGATGGATACATTTCCAAGAGTGCCTGCACTTGCTTTTCAGCTTTTTTGTTTTTTTCATTTGCTATATCACAGACATCTTTCTGTGTGAGTTGAGTTGTGCCCATGTGAGTGGCATTCCATTTTATGGTGTTCCATAATTTATTTGACCAAACTCCTATCAATAGATATTATTTTTTACTACTCAAGCCAGTGCTGTAATGAGCATTCTTTTCTTCACTTGGGCTATTCACTTCCGGTAATATTTCTCTGTGGTGAAATTGCCAGTGCAGTTGCTGTGACAGATACGCACATTTAAATTTTGTTTGGTTGCTGCCAGATCACCCTCAGAAGCTTGTGCTTGTTTACACTCCTATCAGCCGTTTATCCTTTATTAAAAGCAAGCATCAAATATGTCATGTGGGTCCCAGGAAAAAGTTGTTCCTCAACCTGTTACAAAACCGTTCTTCACAAAAATGCAGTAGATGAGCACTAAGTCTATAGAATACTAGCCCTGTAGATTGCTGTGGAAAGAGAACTGTTACCGTTGGCTGTATATTTACATGTATGTCACTTTCTCTTTGGTTGTAAAACTCCACAGGTCGAATCCTGAGTCTCAGCTGGCATCCAGCTGGTACTCACGTCGCGGCTGGCTCCATAGACTATATTAGCGTGTTTGACGCCAAATCAGGTGACTGTTTTTCTCAGCTCGTTCGGGATGTGGGTCTTGTTTGTCAGATTCACATTTCTCTGTTTCAGAAAGCTTGTGACCTTGTGCTTTCACCAACCTTCTGAGATGTCACCATGAATTTCATATCTTTCTTGGATTCCTACTGCTGCTTTTAGGAGAATCTTGATTCTTCAATGGAATACAGTGTTTTTCATCCTAAGAATTCACACTAAAATTTGCCTTCAACCAGTAAGCCACTTACTGTAAATAATCAGTAGATACCTATTTATATATACCAGTTCTTCATAAAAGAAGGTGTCTGTCTTTGAGGAACCTAAGTTCTTGGTAATACGGTAATGTATTTCCTCTGCTCTTGGCCTGGAGGTTTGGCTGATGGATTCCTTCAGTGATGAGACTGACTTCAACCTGTTAGGTGGCCGTCTGTACTCCCCTCTAAGATGAGAGGATACACAGGGCAGGGATGTCGCCTTTTTCCCTGTACTGCTTAAGCAAGTTTTTTATTGTTCTCAGTCATATATGCGTATAGTCAAAGAATTCCTTAAGGCTTTCTACAAAAAAGCAGGACTCCCCCGGTATCCCCTCTCCTGCTCCTCAAAGGCAATAACCTGCAACTCTTAGCTGTTTCTTTTGGTATTTGTCTCTGTGCTATACATAGTATGCCTAAAATACTGTATTTTATTTTCTTCAGTTTTAGCCCATTGTTTATTGACTTCTGCTCTATTAACCCTCTTTCTTTGCCCTTTGCCACATGTACTCATATTTCTTCTTGATCCTCCCAGTACGGTTATATTGTAATTTTGTTCAGATTAGCAGTTGAGGTTTTTATTCTCAGACTATATAGATACTACTTGCAGAGTAAATGTCTTTTCCTTTCCTGTATGCTTTTTTTAAATTTTATTTTTGATTGGAAAGTACCCTGTGTACTTACCGTTAATATTGTGTGTCTGTCTCTCTCTCTCCTGTGTGTGATTGATACATGTATCAGTGATTCATCTCTACATTCTTCTAGTTGTCCAACGTAGGTTCAGCTACATCTGGTTTTCTTTCTTGTTTTGGTTGGGGTGGGGTGGGGTGCACTGCATGGCTTGCAGGATCTTAGTTCCCTGGGCAGGGATTGAACCTGGGCCCCTGCAGTGAAAGCACCAGACCGCCACTAACTACGGACCACTAGGTAATTCCCACTTCTGGTTTTCTTTCTACCACTCTTATCGCCTTGAAGGATTCTCTCCCAGAGCCTTCTGCCCTGCCTCAGTCGAGTGAAGCCAGTTTCTGGGCCTGCTACACAACTCTGAGATCTTGAATCCTGGTTTTTCAACCATCCTGGAAATTCCTTTGAGTCAGTTCTTTACATCAGGTGGCCAAAGTATTGGAGTTTCAGCTTTAGCATCAGTCCTTCCAATGAATATTCAGGATTGATTTCCTTTAGGATGGACTGGTTGGATCTCCTTGCAGTCCAAGGGACTCTCAAGAGTCTTCTCCAACACCACAGTTCAAAAGCATCAATTCTCCGACGCTCAGCTTTCTTTTTAGTCCAACTCTCACATCCATACTTGACTACTGGAAAAACCATAGCTTTGACTAGACAAATCTTTGTTGGCAAAGTAATGTCTCTGCTTTTTAATATGCTGTCTAGGTTGGTCATAACTTTTCTTCCAAGGAGTAAGCATCTTTTAATTTCATGGCTGCAATCACCATCTACAGTGATTTTGGAACCCAAGAAAAGAAAATCTGTCACTGTTTCCATTGCTTCCCCATCTATTTACCATGAAGTGATGGGACCGGATGCCATGATCTTAGTTTTCTAAGTGTTGAATTTCAAGCCAATTTTTTCAGTCTCTTACACTTTCATCAAGAGGCTCTTGAGTTCTTCACTTTCTGCCATAAGGGTGGTGTCATCTTCATACCTGAGGTTATTGATATTTCTTCTGGCAATCTTGATCCCAGCTTGTGCTTCATCCAGCTCGGCATTTTGCATGATGTACTCTGCATATAAGTTAAATAAGCAGGGTGACAATATGCAGCCTTGATGTACTCCTTTCCCAATTGGAACCAGTCTGTTGTTCCATGTCCAGTTCTAAGTGTTGCTTCTTGACCTGCATACAGATTTCTCAGGAGGCAAGTAAGCTGGTTTGGTATTCCCATCTCTTGAAGAATGTTCCACGGTTTGTTGTGATCCACACAGTCAAAGGCTTTGGCATAGTCAATAAAGCAGAAGTAGATGTGTTTCCGGAATTCTCTTGCTTTTTTCGATGATCCAGTTGTTGGCAATTTGATCTCTGGTTCCTCTGGCTCTTCTAAATCCAGCTTAAACATTTGGAAGTTCACGGTTCATGTACTGTTAAAGCCTGGCTTGGAGAATTTTGAGCATTACTTTGCTAGCGTGTGAGATGAGTGCAATTGTGCGGTAGTTTGAACATTCTTTGGCATTGCCTTTCTCTGGGATTGGAATGAAGACTGACCTTTTCCAGTCCTGTGGCCACTGCTGAGTTTTCCAAATTTGCTGGCATATTGAGTACAGCACTTCCACAGCATCATCTTTTAGAATTTGAAATAGCTCCACTGGAATTCCATCACTTCCACTAGCTTTGTTCATAGTGATGTTTCCTAAGGCCCACTTGACTTCGCATGCCAGGATGTCTGGCTCTAGCTGAGTGATAACACCATCGTGGTTATCTGGGTCGTGAAGATCTTTTTTGTATAGTTCTTCTGTGATTCTTGCCACCTCTTCTTAATCTCTTCTGCTTCTGTTAGGTTCATACTACTTCTGTCCTTTATAGTGCCCATCTTTGCATGAAATGTTCCCTTGGTATCTCTAATTTTCTTGAAGAGATTTCTAGACTTTCCCATTCTCTTGTTTTCCTCTGTTTCTTTGCAGTGATCACTGAGGAAAGCTTTCTCAACTCTCCTTGCTGTTCTTTGGAACTCTGCATTCAGATGGATATATCTTTCCTTTTCTCCTTTGCCTTTAGCATCTCAGGTTTCTTAAACTTTTTTTCAACCAGTCCCTCCTTTTAACCCCACTTTCACCTCTATTTCCAGTGTGTCTGGAGCACCAGTTGCTGGGTCTTCGAGGATTCCATGGTAGAAATCAGGTGGTTTCTTGGCTCTTCCTACTGCTAATTTGGGACTTAGTTTCGGGTTCTACTAAGTCAGTTACTACTCTGTCTGCTTTCCAGTCCCCACATTTTGACACTGTTGTCTTCTGTCCCATTCTCATGGAGATTTGGAAAAGAACAGAGTAACACATGCATGCGCAGCTGGCCATTTTTAAGTGAAGTCTCAAACGTCTCCTTTCCATCTCATCTCCTCACCACAAATTTCTTCTGTCAACGTGCCCCCGCCCCACCCTCCTTCTCTAGGTAACATTTTGGTGTCCATACCTGAGTTCACCATAACCACTGTTTACGGGCTCTCTGTGGTCTGGGCTCAAGCAGCTGAACTTACCAGATGCCAACACAGGCAGCTTTTCAAGACTAAGGAGAAATGAGTGTTGTTCAAACGTGGGCTTGGCTTGTTTTGCCAGGGAGCGCTGTTGGCAAGATGCTGGTGGACAGGCAGTACATGGGCGTGTCTAGGCGGAAGTGCATCGTCTGGGGCGTGGCCTTCCTCTCGGATGGCACCGTCATCAGCGCGGACTCTGCGGGGAAGGTGCAGATCTGGGACTCGGCTACCCGGACCCTCGTGAAGAGCCACCTGGTCTCGAATGCTGACGTGCAGTCCATTGCAGTATCCGACGTGAGTGAGGCCCCTGTTGGCGCAGTTCCTGTATACCCTGGGCAGGGAGGGAGAAGGCTGTGTCCGCGATACGCCCCCAGCACTGTTCCCTAATCCTGAGTGTTGTAGTGGGAGAAGATGAGCTTAGGACAGTGTGTCTCTAAACCCACAGAATTTGCCTGAACTCTTACTCTCCAGCTGTTAAGAGAGTAGTCCCTAAAAGGTTAGTTAGCTGAGAGGTTTTTTTCAGACTCTCCTCATCCCTGGTTAACCCAGGGATTAACCCGCTTTTGACAGAGCAGGGTTTTTTAATGTAAAGTTTGTATTTTATAAACATATAAGCTTTTACAATATAAACTGATACAAGGCTTTTTAAAATTCTTAATTGGAGGACAATTGCTTTACTGTGTTGTCTTGGTTTCTGCCATACAACGACGTGAATCAGCCATAAGTATCCGTATGTTCCCTCCCTTTTGAAACTCCCTTCCACCTCCCACCCCACCCCACCCCCTAGGTTGTCACAGATTTGAGCTCCCTGTGTTATATAGCAAACTTCCCACTAGCTGTTTTACATATGTATGTTTCAGTGCCTCTCTGTTTGTCCCACCGTCCTCTTCCCCCGCTGTGTCTGCAAGTCTGTTCTCTGTGTCTGCATCTCTATTCCTGCCCTGCAAATAGGTTTATCAGTACCATTTTTCTAAATCCCATATATATGCGTTTAGATTACAATGTTTGTTTTTCTGACTTACTTCACCCTGTGTTACAGGCTCTAGGTTCATTCACCGCACTAGAACCAACTCAAATTCTTTCCTTTTTATGGCTGAGTAATATTCCTTGTATCTGTGTACCACAGCTTCTTTATCCATTCATCTGTGGATGGACATCTAGGTTGCTTCTGTGTCCTGGCTGTTGTAAATAGTGCTGCGATGAACATTGGGGTGCACGTGTTTTTTTGAATTATGATTTTCATAGAGTATATGTCCAGTAGTATGATTGTTAGGTCATATGGTAGTTTTATTCCTAGATTTTTAAGGGATCTCCATACCGTTCTCCATAGGGTCTGTATCAATTTACATTCCCACTAACAGTGCAAGAGGGTTCCCTCTTCTCCAAGTCCTATCCAGCATTTAATGTTTGTAGATTTTTTTAGTGATGGCCATTCTGACTACAGTGCTTTTTTAAATGTAGAATTTATGTTTTCTTACTGAAAAACTCGGAAAGGCAATGGCACCCCACTCCAGTACTCTTGCCTGGAAAATCCCTTGACCTTGACATAAATTTTTGTCATATTACTCTTATGCATGTATAAAATGGAAAGTGTGTGAAATAAAGCAGTGAGGGTATTCCTAGAACTTCTTCACGTTCTCAGTTACTCAGGACTCTGGATTACTTGGACTCAGTTCTCAGTTCTCAGTTCTCACACGTGCCTCTCTGCCATCCACAGTGTTCATCGAAGATGCCCCACTGTGGTCACCAAGTTTTCTTTTAGGCTTTTGACAACTCTTCCACAAGTTTTGATATTCGTTCTTTATCTGAAGATGTCACACATACAAAGATTTACAGATATAAGATATTTTTATTTCGGAGATGTTAAAATGTGGGTAAGTGTGTGCCTGAGAATCAAGGGATTGTGGTACTTTTTTTTTTTAAACTGAAAAAAAAAATGCAGTGATACAAATTCCAGTCCTCAGAAATGCTTATCACACCCTCTGGAACTGGGCAGACTTGGGTTTGAATCCCAGTTCTGCCACTTAATATAGCTCCGTATCTTCCTTGGGCAGGTTGCTGCTTTCTACGCCTCAGTTTCTTCCTCTGTGAAAACAGGGATGTTCATAATACATGCCTCATAGCAGTCTGAGGAAAGATTAAATGGGTTGCATTTGTGAAGTGCTAGGTACAGTGTCTGGCACAGTGAGTGTGCTGTTACCATTTTTACATCTCTTTTGAAACCAATCCTGATTTCAAGGCTTTTCTCCACACTCTCTTGCCACAGCAGATAGTTATTTTTAGGTTTCTTTTTGATGGTTTTTCATTGATTTAAGAGTGAGTTTTGGCAAACATCCAGACCTTTGATCTTCTTGGAGGCCTTGTGTGTGTCCATAATCATATACACACCTCTTCCAAGTCGGCTTTTCCCTTGCTTGGTTCCTGCTTCACTCCAAGAAAGCCCTTTAAAAAAAAAAAATTGTTTTTTTTAGTTTAACTTTTGTTTTGGCTGCACTGCTTTTCATTGCCGAGCATGGGCTTTCTCTAGTTGTGGCGCGAGGGCTTCTCTGGTTACAGCGAGCACGCTTCTTCCGTGTGGAGCTTGGGCTCAGTAGTTGTGGTATTTGGGCTTCTCTGGTTGTGGCCCATGGACTTAGTTCCACCACCAAGGATTGAACCCTGCATTGACAGGCAGATTCTTAACCACTGGACCAGCAGGGAAGCCCCCAAGAGAGCTTTCGTTTCCTTCTCAGTGCTTTTATGATTCGACCTCAAGGAAAGAAAATGTGGAGTGCGAAACTTCCTTCCCAGTTCTTCTCTGTAGGTAGGACTTTGAGCAGATGGCCGCTTGATCTGTTTAGTGGAGGTAGAAGCAAAGAGCATGTGAGTTCCTAAGCAACTCAGTATTTTCCACTTTGCTCTGGCCTGATGACTTTCAAACTGTACCCTTAGAGGAGGTAAAGGAGAGGCTGTGTCCAGAGCAAAGGCTTCGGCAGCAGAGAGTGTGTAGCTTTGTCAAGTCTGTAAATGGACAAGCAGGTAAACTCTTGAAGTTCCAGTTTCCTTAGCAGGGTAGAGGCCTATTAAATGATGATTAGGCAGGGGAAAAGAAAGGTAAAATCATGATTCATACAAACGTGAAATGAACGTATGTCCAGGATTTTCTTTGACTCATTAATTAATGAGGGAGCCAGTAGGATGTCACAAGCAGTTCAAAGGGAGAAATCAGAGAACACAGTTATGTCAGGCAGTCAGGAAGGTGAAATGTTTTACGATTTTGTTGCAAACTCATTGTCCACAGGGCAGTCATCCACTGCCTTCTACCCAGCAGAATCCCTTTGCATCTCTACGCAAGAGAACCTTTTGCATCACTCTCAGCTTTTCACAATTTGTAGAGTTGTGAAATGGCTCTTGAACAATCAAAGGGCTCCCTTGACCAGGACTTGCTATGCTCATTGCAGTCCTTTACAGTTGCTCCCAATGGGGCAAATGATACTTAAGGTTCAGGCTGTTGAAAGATTAGAGATGATGGAACTTAAAGTTCCCATCACAGTGTGTAGTTGACAGCAACCCCATTCTTACGTGTTCAGACATCTCACTGTTCTTGACCAGTTCACCGACTCTTTACACTATTTGACTGGTTTAACTACTGATCCAGGTTCCTGATTTTTTTCTCACTACCCTATCAAGTATCCTGTTTTGTTTTTTTCTTACTCAGAATTATGTGCAAAAAAAAAAAGTTACAATGAAAATTATTTTAGAGAAATTTTAAAAAGTAGTTGTAGACACAGCAAGACCTTTTAAAACTAACGGGAATCCCTGTGCTCAACATACTGACCAGAAAGAGCCTTAAACTGCGGAACCAGGGAACGTACATCTTTGTGATATTGATCAGGCCACTTCCCCTCCTCAGCCTGCCCTTGCTTCTCTAAAAAGAACAGTGAATTTTAGGGTTTTCGGAACTTCTGTCTTCTGGCTGCCTCTTTTGAGGCCCCTTCTCTTGTGCCCAATATTGTTGCTGTTCTGTTGAGGTCTAGTTTGCATTATATGAAAGCATTCTTAAGTTTAAAGTACTTCGTATTAATTTTGTCAGTAGGGGGCGTGTTGTTACCTATTCATGGAATTATTAGCTCCTGGAGGAAAAAAGACCCCTGCAACCTCCCATCCCCAATTCTGGGCGTTTTCCTCCATAAGCTTTCCAGGTAGAAAAGCTTATTTTAACACTGGGCCTTGTTTTGCTCAAATGTATCTCCTTGATGATTTCCTTTCTCAGCAAGAAGACAGTTTCGTGGTGGGCACAGCCGAGGGGACAGTGTTCCATTTTCAGCTGGTCCCTGTGACTTCCAGCAGCAGCGAGAAGCAGTGGGTGCGGACGAAGCCATTTCAGCATCACACCCACGACGTGCGAACCGTGGCTCACAGCCCCACCGCACTGATATCTGGAGGTGGGTTTTGCTCCCTGCCTGGCTGCTTCTTTACTCTGCCTATCTCCAGTTACGTTCATGCGGAGCTTTTTCTAATTCCGATGCTTTTTCCCCTGTCCTTCTCACTGCAGGCACCGACACCCACTTAGTTATTCGTCCTCTGATGGAGAAGGTGGAGGTAAAGAATTACGATGCTGCTCTCCGAAAAATCACTTTTCCCCACGTGAGTATCATCCTCTAACCCCCACCGCCTCCTCACCTCCCCGTCCATCTGTCCCACAGACAGCACCACTCACTCTTAGGCGAATCTGTAGGTCTTCTGTAGTTACCTGCCTTCTTCTTTCTTCCATGTTTCTCAGGCAAGCCTCTGGCAAAGATTTGTTCAGAAAGTAACTTTATTCATCGCTCCATGCTTAAACACCTTTGGTTGGCCCTCGTTGCCTTCATAACGACCTGCTTTCTTAGCATGGCTCATGACACCTCTCTTGATGCGGAGAAGAAAGCTTCTTCCCTCCCCTCTGCTCTCACACCCCTGCAGCACCTCCACACCCACCCCCACCCAGTCTGGCAGTTCTGAAGGACTCCTCTTTACTCCCCGAGATGCTCTCTTACCTTTGAGATGTTTCCCGAGCCACGTGTTTGCCTGGAACATCCTGCCCCGCTTTCTTTCCTGAGTGATCTTTACCAGTGAACCTCGTCTGGGCTCCTGTCTTTACTGCCGTGGGGTTAAACTAAATATCCTTTCTCCTTTTTTTCATCACATACTGTGCTTAGCCGTGTTAAAATTCTTTGCACCTTTAGTGTAATTGCCTGTTTAATTTTACGTCAACCCTTTAAACTGTAAGCTTGAGAGCAGTAGCTAGGTTTTTGGTTTGTTCGTTTGGTTGCGCTGGATCCTTGTTGTGGCTCACGGGCATCCCCTGTTTCAGCACACAGGCTGTAGAGCGGGGGCTCAGTAGTTGCCCCCTGGCATGTAGGATCTTAGTTCCTTGACCGGGAATCGAACCCACATCCCCTACATTGAAAAGTGGATTCTTAACCACTGGACCACCAGGGAAGTCCCAGTAGCTAGGTTTTTATTTACCACTGTGACAGTGCCTGGTGTATGGTAGTACTTAGGAAATACTTGTCAAGTCAGTGGGTTTCAACAGTAAAAGTGTTCTGAGGTGTTGCTGCACTAGATGACCCCAGCTTGTTTCTGTCTTTTTGATTCTTGGATGGGTACAGCGACGACTTGTTTCCTGTGCAAAAAAGAAGCAGCTTCTCCTCTTCCAGTTTGCTCATCACTTGGAACTCTGGCGACTGGGATCCACAGTTGCAACAGGTAAACTGGGAGAAGGTTTTTTCGCAACAAGAAAACTGGGAGAGAGAAGCCAGAAATTGCAATTGAAATTCTGCTTGTGGAAAAACGGAAGTCGATTATTTTTCTGTCTGTTTGACATCCTTACAGTTTCCCATCCACTAGATACAGCAGAGGAGTTCCTCAGAGTGTTAAAATCATAAGCTGGACACCAAATCATCTTTGGAAAGTTTGCAGTTCTGTACAGTGCACCGCAGGGTATAGGGGAGGCAAGGGTAGTGGAGTGGTTCGCCCTGGCTGGACTGGGATCAGAACAGGCTGTTGAAAAATGACAGACTTGCATGTTGAGTTGTGACAAGCCTTCATGAAAAAGAAGGTCATGCAGATCTTACCAGGGTGACAGCCTCATGGCCTTAGGTATGACACATGTATGTGGGTGCTGTTGTTTTATAATAGAGGCTTTGGCTTTAGGCTCCACAATGAGCAAAAGAAGTTGCAGTTGAGGCCACACAAACTTCACTTCCATCCACCTGCATGCCTGGCTGTGGGGAGCAGCTTCAGAAAAGAGTGTGTGCCGTGGCCATATTCAGGGGCCCCAAGGAGAGGCTAAGAACGTGCTCGTTGTTCTCCTCTTCTTATACATACTCCCAGAAAACTCTAAGCTCACTCTGTCAGACATGTTTCTGACTTCCCAGTGGTAGAGATTCCATTCTACCCAGGAATGGCTTTTTAAAAGAAAAAAAACATTTGTATAGCCTTCCTTTGGGAAGGAAAATATCAGAGATATTTCTTGTTCCAGGAAAGAATGGGGATACCCTTCCACTCTCTAAAAATGCAGATCATTTACTTCACCTCAAGACAAAGGTAAGGAAGTTGAACTGGGTGTTCAGACTCTGAAATCCAGAACATATTTCCCATTCTAAATTTGGGTGGGGGTCCTTAGCTGACATCCTGAACTGTAAAATCTAAAATTATTTGAATGAAGTACTATATCAACAGAATTGGGTTTCCTGTGATTATAAGTCAGGCATTCAGAATTGATTAGATGAATGAATATAAGAAATTGATATTTCTTGTTTTGGTATTATTATGAAGATAATATGCATGTTCTTAAAAATACAAATAATGCAAAATGAGTATGCAGTGAAAAATGAACCTCCTTCTAACCCCCAACCCCTCAGAGATGATGGCTGCCAATGGTTTCTTATATATTCTTTTAGAAAAAATGTTCACCTGTGTGTATGTGTATATATCATTTCTTTCAATACTAATGGGACTATGCCATACAAACAGCTTTGGTATCTTCCTTTTAAAACATCTTCAGTTGCACAAATACTTGTGAATTACAGTCTTCCTATAAAGAATTCAAATAACAGTGATAGTTCATATCTCTGTCCAGCTCTTTAATTCTAGTCACCCTTCCTGAAGTGATTGCTGTTAATTGATTAGCTATTTATCCTCCTTGACCTTGTTCTGCATATGAGAATATGTATGTGTGTGTACATACATACTTAAGTGTTTTTTCCCTTTTTTGGCCATGCTGGGCAGCATGGGGTATCTTAGTACCCTGAGCAGGGATTAAACCTGTGCTCCCTCATTTGGGAGCGTGGAGTCTTAACCACTGAACCGCTAGGGAAGTCCCCTTACCTACATTTAGACGTTCTTTGAGTTTTTGAATCCTAACAAATGTTACACTAAACTTTTCCTGTGTTGTGCAAATTTTTTTTCACTTAATATTTCTTAGAGGTCTTTAAAGCAGGTTGTCATTGACAAAACAGAAAACCATTCCCCAAGTCACCAGGCTTCCAAAGCTCCCCTGCATTCAATGCCTGCCTGGTCAGGTTTTTAGAGTTAGGTTTAGTAGGAAGCTACCTATGAAGTATGCAAAGAGCTGTGATAAGCTGACATTATTCAGAGACCTCTGTTCTGGAAATCAAAGCTGCACCCCTCAGATGCTCCACCTGTGGAATAATCATAGTGATGCACAGCATATGGCTGTCGGGATTACGTGTAGGTATTTGTGGGTTCAGAGTGGCAGTAGCTTGAGGGTCCAGGTCACAGTGAACCTTGTGTGAAGTTTTACATGACCGTTTGTCCTGCTTCCTCACTCTGCCAGGGTCCTGAGAACATTATCTGCAGCTCTATCTCCTCATGCGGTGGTTGGATAGCCTGTTCTACAGCTTCTCGGTTTTTTCTCTACCGACTGAATTACGAACATGACAACATAAGCCTGCAGAGGGTAAGTGATAACCCAGGGTCTAGTTGAATAAGAAGAAACCTTATAAGGGGGTGATTTTTGTGTGAAGTGGAAATTTTCTGGATATGAATCCTTGTTCAGTGAGAAATCTATTACAAAATGGTCTCTTATTGCCAAATTTAAAATTATGTTTTTGGAGGAGTAGGTAAATGTCACAAAATGGCAGTAAAAGGTTAGGCTTTTGAGGAGATGACGGGGGGAGTAGAGGGGCTACAGTAGGCACGTCAGTGTTCCAGGCCCTTGGCCAGTGGGCCTCCTTGGAGACAGGAAGTACTCATGTGATGTGAGCCTGGCGCTGGTAATTTTTTATGGGCTTCGGGTCTAACTTCTCTCCTTCTGACCTTTACCAATATTTCCCCCAAGGTTTCCAAAATGCCAGTGTTCCTTCGCTCTGCCCTCCAGATTTTGTTTTCTGAGGATTCAACAAAACTCTTTGTGGCATCAAATCAAGGGTCTCTTCATGTCATTCGGCTGCTGGAAGGAGGCTTCAAGCACCTGCATACTTTCCAACCCCAGTCCGGTGAGAAGTTAGGACCTGACCTCGGGAGAGAGTTGCCAGTCTCCGATGTTTCTATTTTTCCACTTAAATCTCAATTGTTGGGGATTCATTAATGCTCCTCTCAGCCCTGCAAAAACTACACACTCACTCATGTATCTGCGATTTAAAGCAGGACGAGATACCTGGCAAGTGAAACGGCTTGATGAGATATGAAGTGTTGCTCACACCTACTCTTTTCTCACTGGGTTTTTGATTCCTTATTTAGGGCCAGAGAAGTTTCATCATGCTTCTTGGAGTTTTGTTAGTAGAGCAAGAAGAAATTTAAAATCATTTGTGATCCTAATAACCACCATTATTATCTGTGTATATTTCTAGGAGGTGCTTGTATGTAGGTATTTTGTGGACATGTTAATTTTGGGTTTGTTAATTTTTATAAAAATGAACTTGTGCATACAGTTTCACTACCTGAATGTTTTTGACTATGTTTCTGTATGTGTTGAGAACATGAGTGTGCATGAATGTGTGACTATGGGTAGATAACTTTTAGTGAGTTGACTGTTAAGAACTTAGTACTTCCCATGGGTCTTTTTTTTTTTTTCTCCCTTGTCCAGGATTGTAATGACTTCACTGTTATTTAGACTCCATCTGTATGGATAACCAGCTTTTAAGATTTTTTTTTTTTTAATCTGGACCATTTTCAAAGTCCCCATGAAATTTGCCACAGTATTGTCTCTGTTTTATGCTTTGACTTTTCTGGCCACCAAGCATATGGGATCCTAGTTCCCTGACCAGGGTTCAGACCCATGCCCCTTGTATTGAAGGTGAAATCTCAACCACTGAACCACCAGGGAAGTCCCTGGAAAATCAACTTTTTAAAATCAACTTAAAGTCTCACTGCTCATAAACTGCCCCAGAAGCAAACAGAAAAAGAAACATACAAGTCAGGAGTCAGATGAAGTAAACTGACAGTACTTATTGAGTACCTATATGTGGTTTTATTAGGAAACTTAGATTCTTTACCTTTAGCGCTTTACCTTAGATTCTTTGCCTTTAGCACGCATTTAAAATTGTGGTCTGCATTATGCACGTGACTTTATTTTGTCCTCCGCTCTCATCTTACTTCCTCTGATGGTCAGGCTGGTTTCTTCACAGCCCTCAAACCTGTTTTCCTGTCCTTGTCACTTGGCTCACAGTGTTCGCCACCCTTTTCTACCCACCTCCCTCATCCTTTAGCGTCACGTTTATGTCTAGTTGTAAAACTTTTTCATTGTTTGGGGATGTTTTATAGGCAGCACTTACTTTGGCATATCGCATCACTGTCTGATTTTTATCCCACAAGAGTCTTCATGTTGCCACATTGGTTTAAAATTCTCTTAATGACAGAGATGGCTCATCTGTGCCCATGCTGCCTTAGTGCTAAATATATAGCAGGCACTTTGTAAGTTAAAGATCTGCCTCAGACCTATTGAATTTGCTGCTTGTAACTTTGATTAAAAACATTTGATAGGAAAGGACTTTAGAGGTGTAGATTTTGGTGATAGCTCTTACTCTGATTCTCCACTCTCATAGTCGAGAGCTCATCTCCTTCCCGAGCAAGCGCTGCTTTCCGGTTTCTCTCTCTCTCTCTCTGGCTCCCCTTTACATGAAGGATGGCTACTTAAATTACAGTAGTAGACAGATTAGCACCTAGAACTTATTTGTAAAACTGTCAAGAAATTGTCCTGTGTGTAATTGAAAACTGAGGTGGCTTTTGCCGTCATACTCAGGGAGGGCTGGCTGGCCGTGGGCACTGAATTCGGAGGCTGAGCTGCTCTTCTGTCCTCGCAGGGACCGTGCAGTCCATGTGTTTGCTGGCAGTCAGTCCGGACGGAAACTGGCTCGCTGCCTCAGGCTCCAGTGCTGGTGTCCACGTGTACAACGTGAAACAACTAAAGGTGAGCGTGAGGTTTGGTCACAGCAAACAGGAGGAACTTAGCCCTGCAGTTATAAGACTCAGGGAAGACTGAAAGCACCTGGAAAATTACTGGCCTTTTTTTTTTGTTTGTTTTAAACAAAAAATTTTTCCTGTTTTACTTGTTTGAAACCCCAAAGCTATAATCTTAAATTAAAAATCAGTCAATAGAAACAGTGAAGCCACTCGTGCTCAGAAATTTGAAGTTAAGGATTTATGAGTAATGAAATCTACATCCAGGTTTTGTCTATATTTTGAGGAGGAAAATTCTGATCTACAGAGGAATTGATGTAGATAGAAACAGTTTCCATCAATAGCTTGCCTTGTAATCTCAAGATATTTTCAAATTAAACAGAACTAGGAATAGCAGCAAAACATTTTTCACTAATTAGCAATGATATTGTCATCCCCAGATTTAATTACTAATGTTCCCTTACAGGTTGTCATCTTCATCTGAAAGTCAGATAAAAATTACCCTAAACGTAAGGGGGGTGGGGGTGGGAGGAGAGGGTGAGATGTGTGGAGAGAGTAACATGGAAACTTCCATTACCAAATGTAAAACAGGTAGCAGCGGGAATTTGCTCTATGATTCAGGGAACTCAAACAGGGGCTCTGTATCAGCCCAGAGGGCTGAGATGGCGGGGGAGACGGGAGGGAGGCTTAGGAGAGAGGGCACATATGTATACCTGTGGCTGATGCATGTTGATGTTTGACAGAAAACAGCAAAACTTTGTAAAGCAGTTATCCTTCAGTAAAAAAAGAAAATGCAAAAGAAAAAAAAAGAATTACCCTAAACTTAATCTTTATTGCATTGTGGCAAGAGCATGTACTGCTCTTTGAGCCTTGCCTGGCATTTAAAAGTGTTCCTGTGTACCAGTGTACATGCTTTGTGATGGACATATATGTCCATTAATGCCTAGGCATTCTTTTTTTTTTAATTAATTTTTATTGGCATATGGTTGCTGTATAGGCATTAATTTCTTTTTTTTAATTAATTTTTATTGGCATATGGTTGCTGTACAGGGGTTAATTTCTTTTAAGTTCAGTGTAGAGCTGTAGATCCCCTGTTCAGTGATGTATTTATGAGCAATTCATACCTGTGTAGAGACAGCCCGGAAGGCTTTACCTCCAAGTCCTCTGTGAACGCTGTCATTTTTCTTGGCAGTTAAACTTGCACTTTTTAAATAAATGGAATTAAAGTTTATTATTTGGGAAAATACCTGATGTCTACAGGAACTTCCGTAGACTAGAACGTTTTGAGTTCTAAGGAACACTATTTTAAAACTACTGACCTAGACCATCCGGTCTTTCCTGGGGCATGGAATCCCATTTTAGAATTTCCTGTGTCTTTGATTTGTCCCCAGCTTCACTGCACAGTACCTGCTTACGACTTCCCTGTGACTGCTCTGGCCATCGCACCCAATACCAACAACCTCGTCATTGCTCATTCTGACCAGCAGGTAAGAGATCCCAGTGCTTCCTAATTCCCTCCAAATGGATGGGAACTAAAAAGCTGAGATAATAATTTTGGAGGAGTTTTCTTTGCAAATACTGAATGATATAAAAGTAGTTTCCTCTTGTGTATAGTAAAGCTTTCACATAAAACAATTCCTTTTAAAATCACATAAAAAGCATAAAATACTTAGGAATAAGCATCACCAAGGAAGTGAAAGACTTCTATGCTGAGAACTATAAAACATTAATAGAGGAAATCAAAGATGATTCAGAGAAATAGAAAGATATCCCCTGCTCTTGGATGGGAAAAATTAATATTGTTAAAATGACCATACTACTGAAAGTAGTCTGTAGATTTAATGTGATTTTTATCAAATTACTTGTGACATTTTTCACATGACCAGAACAAATAATCCTAAAGTTTATATGGAATCATAAAAGACCCAGAATTGCTGAAGCAGTCCTGAGGAAAAAGAAAAAAAGTAGGAGGCATAACCCTCCGAGACTTCAGACATTACTACAAAGCTACAGTAATTAAAACAGTTTGGTAGTGACACAGAAACAGACATATGGATCAATGGAACAGACTAGAGAGCCCAGAAATAAACCCACTCACCAATGGCTTAGTTTATCTTCAACAAAGGAGACAAGAATATACAATGGACAAAATTAGTGCTTTATCTACCACTCTTTTCCATACTAAGTTGTAATGAGAATATAATTATAAGAGCTGTAGAATATCGGAGCTACAGAACACATTATGCATGAATTTATCAATACTTATAAATCCTCTCTGGTCAAATAGGCTTGATAATACCTGCCTCACTGAGCTATTATACAAAAGATTAAATGTGATCCAAGAAGCACTGTTCTAAAAAACCAAATTATTATAAATTTTATTAAGTTTATAAATATTATATACAGATATACATATGACTTTATAAATTATCATAAAATTCAGAAACATTTTAAAAAACAACCATCTCAGTGCAGGGCTCCAAGAAGCACGCTTGAATAGATCACTAGGCAGATGATGCTGGCTACTTTGATTAGCAGATTTTACACAAACATCCATTACTTGAAGAAAATGGAATCTCTCATTTTAACTTCTTCTGTTGTTAAAACTAGGGGGAAATTTTTTGTACCCGTTTAATTAGAGATTAATAGCGTTACTCACACACTGCAGTGAGGGTACCAGGAGATAGCACTTCATATATTGCATAAATTAGTATGACCCCCTTAGAAAGCATTTGGAGAAGCCTAAAAAAAAATATTTTAATGCACATCATCTTTGATTCAGAAGTTCCAACTCTAGAAGTTCTCGGCAGGTGTTTGCTTTCAGTTGTACAAAAAAGACACTGATACGGAGAGAATCATTACAGCCTCATGTGTAGTAGCCAAAGACTGGAAATACCTCAGTGCTCATTAAACAGATAGAAAAATCCTGCTACATCCAGGAAGTGAATAGATGATTATTATGTGTTCTTCAAAGGGAGCATAAGTGATGTGTGTGGATGTTGATATGAGTCAGTCTCCATGATACAATGCTCAGTGAAAAATGCAACACGCAGAACATTGTGTACGCTATGCATAAAATATCTCTGAAAAGATGTAAATAAGGAACAGGCTGCTTTTGTCTTGGGGAAAAGAGATTAAAATTGCAGGGTGCTTTTTCACTATATAACCTTTTCTGGGCTGTTTGAATTGTTTATTGTTCTTTAATTTACCTTAAATTCTTTTTATTTTAAAAAACAGTAGTTCAGACTTCCTTGATGGTCCAGTGGTTAAGACTCTGTGTTTCTACTGCAGGGGTCATGGGTTTGATCCCCAGGTGGGGAACTAAGATCCCGCATGATGTGAGGTATGACCAAAAAAAAAAAAGAAAGTAGTGAAAACGCATATCCTGAATATGATCCAGGCAGGGTTTACATAGCTATTTTTCCGGTCAGGGCTGACCTTCTGGTTTTCTGGGTGCCAGCCTGCATCTCCTCTGTGTCACATCCTCTCTCAGGTATTTGAGTACAGCATCCCAGACAAGCAGTACACAGAATGGAGCCGGGCCGTCCAGAAGCAGGGGTTTCATCATCTTTGGCTCCAAAGGGACACTCCCATCACACACATCAGTTTTCATCCCAAGAGACCAATGCACATCCTTCTCCACGACACCTACATGTTCTGCCTCATCGACAAGTCATTGGTGAGTCCTTCACCCCTGCCTCCTCTACTCACTGGGTTCTACTTTCCTTAGCAATCTTTGTTCTGAAAGCAAAGGAGGACCATTAGAGGAAGGAGAATCAGAGTAAAGGTTGCTGGTACCTTCTTTGGAAGGAAGGAGCTTTTTGTTTTGCAGATTTCCTCATTTTTCTTCCCAGTCTCCGGAGGCTCTGAGAGAAGGGGCAGGCCCTGGTGTGCTGGTTTTTGCTGATTTGACTATTTGCCTGCTCTGCCTCAGAGCACATAAAATTAAGTAGGAAAAAGATGAAGTCCATATTCAGAAAGTAGCCGTATTCAGGCTCTCAGTCACTTCCTCTTTTGCACCCTGGGGTGACTGACACGATTTCATTGAAGGATATACATACAGGCTGGGGGTTTGACCACTTGTGCCCCCCCCGGGTTGAGTTTACTGACACACTATCTGCCAGTTTGAGGAGCTGTTGTTAGCGTCTCAAGAAAACGCCAATTAGGAAAATTCCATCCTTCGTGGCAGTGGTTTAGGTGGGATGTGAACGTTTTTTTCTTCTCCGTTCCGGATTCCAGCCTCTGCCAGCTGCTCTTTTGATTCACCCTAAATTTCGTGTCTTTTTCTGGGCAGGCGCTTTCTTCCCAGCAGCGGCGTGAGCTGTGGCCGTGCCTGTAATGCAGTTTGGGCTTAAGCACAGCCAGCACGCAGTGTTTTGGTGTGTTGTGAAGGTGGGGTAGGAGCAGCACGGGGGAAGCAGCAGATGGCTCTAGAGGAGGTGTGCGTGACGTGTCACTGGAACTCATCTCGTGAGCCCCGCGTGCTCGGTGTGGGAAGCAGAGCTGGCTGACAAGTGGCTTCTGTGAGATGATGATACAGGAAGGGCCCCTCCCACTCAGCTGCGTCTTTATAACTCAACCCAGATCAGCCCAAGTTATTTGGTTCTCCCAGTGTTGGTGATAAGTCCATCACTTCCTCATGAAGGGCAGAGCTATTTCCCAAGGAAGTCAGAAATGAAATAATCACTTGCTTGGCCAGAGGTCGTCATCTCTCGCAGTGTCCGTGACATCAGTGGGGGTGGTTTGTGTCACCTGGCCAGCCCATTATCTGTTGGGGAGAGATTCTAGAAAGCAGAGCCTGCACAGGCTGAGCTCCTATGCATGCCAGTTTGTTTCTGGCTCACAAAGTGTTACTAACGAGACTGGCCAGAAGCCCCAGGCCAGCCCTTTGATCTTGCTGGCATGGGGTACCGAGCTCTCTTTGCCACATATTCCCCCCCCCCCCGTTATACAGTAGAGCTGGGGGTGTGGCTCCAGCTTTCTCCCTGATGTAAGAAAAGTCGGGGGGGGGGGTACTTCCTTGGTGATCCAGACTGTACTCCCAACACAGGGAATGTGAGTTCAGTCCCTGGTCAGGGAGCTAGGGGCCCTCATGCCATGCGGCACAGTCAAAAATATTTTAATTAAAAAAAAGAAGAATCAGAGGTAGTAAGTGTATAACATGATGTTTAGAAGATGGGGTTTTCCTGAAAAATCACTAGACTCTTTTGGTCTGTAGAGGCTCAACTTAAAAAATAGTAATGATTAAACAATATATTTTTGTCTTTCTAGCCTCTTCCAAACGACAAAACCTTACTGTACAACCCACTGCCTCCCACAAACGAATCTGATGTCATCAGGAGGCGCACAGCTCATGCCTTTAAAATTTCTAAGAAATATAAGGTAATACGTCTTCCATCATATTCTGAGTGGTTGGTTCCCTATGATATTATCAAAATATAGTAAGTCCCACAAGAGGAAGACAAGAGTGCCTTCATTGTACATGCGGGAACCTGGTTTGGGAAAATAAGCTGCCTTTCTGAGGCTGTTTGTCCCTTAGGTTTGTAGCTGATTGTTCTTGCCTCAGTATATTAGAGTCAGGTACATCATACTTTACAAAAATGAAATACGTTGGTTGTGAGAAGTGATGGTGGAGCTCAGTTGGGTCTCTGGGTTAAAGCTGGGCTTTTAAATTTGATTTCCAGTGGAGAATAGTTCTTCCACAAGATAAGTTTCAACCAAATGGAAGTCATTGAATTTATGATCCCCTTTCTGGGCTAGGCTTTCCACTGTGATAGAACAGTTATTCATTGAATCCTAGAATGTTTTCTTGGGGGAGGAGGTGTTTTAAATTAAAGTAATTTGTAACTTGCCATTTGTCAGTTTAGGCTCCAAAGTCCTCTGTTAACATAAATTCCTAAGAAATCAGAAGCTCACAGACCTTCTTTAACAGAGAAATATGAAGAATCCTGCCAAAATCTTAAATGATTGGATTCAGTTATAAAAGGCTCATCAGAGATTTACTCCCCTCCAGCTCGCAGGAGGCTAGCCTTTTGGCCCTAGCTAGTCAGTTGAGAACTAGCGCTGGAATCTAACTCCTGGTGAGAACCTTACCATCTCTCTCCAGCCTCTGCTCTTTATGGATCTCCTGGATGAAAAGACCCTGGTGGCGGTAGAACGGCCTTTGGATGACATCGTTGCTCAGCTCCCACCACCCATCAAAAAGAAGAAATTTGGAACCTAAAAAGGGCACCGTGTGTGTCCTTCCTTGAACTGTCTACCCTGTTTTCACAAATCATGATAATAAAACAAAATTATTCTTTAGGACTAGTCATTATGAATATTAGTCTCTCAAATACTGGACAGTAATTTGCCTTCATCGACTGAAAGTGAACAGAAACTGCCAGGTATTTGTCATTTGTATAATGTTCCAGTTAACCGCAAATTCATCCAACTTTTTCTAGTATCCTGTTCTTCAGACCTTACGTCAGGGGTGGGGGAAGGCGATAGTTGCCATCTATTCCCTAACACGTGCTTGAGGCTTCCAAAGGCGGACAACTTTCATTGTCTACCAGCCTGCAGCCCACAGCCCATCAGAGGTGTGGGAACTTGGCCCAAGTTGCCTTCGAGGATAGGGAAGCTATGGTTGCTTATTCAGGCCAGCCTCACTACCAAAAGCCATAATCAGGGTTATGTTTCAAAAGTGAATTTTAACTGTAATGCTCCATCTGAAAAATAGATGCCCTTGGCCTTTGGTAGTGAGCTATTACATTTTATTTGAAAGGAAAGAATCAGGTTTGGGGATATCAGTCTCAGTAACACATGTTTTTATGTTCTAAGTCCATTCCAAAGGTTAGGGAAAACATTGGGCATTTTCTTACAGAGCAGGAGTGGAGGTGGTGACCCAGTAGCCTGCTGTGTGATATTTCACCCTTTCTGTTCTCTTCTGCTTGCTTTGACATTGTTATTCTTATAGGTGTCATCAGTTGATGAGTTTTAATGTGATCTTCTAAATTAGAACATGAAGAACTAAAGTTGACCTGAATGAAGCAGACAGATTTCTTTCTCATCTAGGTGGATATATTCTTTTGCATGCCTGTGAAAACCCAGTATGTATGGTTTTGTTTGTTTGGGGTAGGTGAAAGGCTGTGGTACAGACAGAGGAATATGAGGGCTCTGATGACATGAGTAAAGTGCTGATGAGAAACATTTTTACTGAGATGAACCCCACCGTCCAGCTTCAGTTAAGTCACTCAGTCGTATCCAACTTTTTGTGACCCCGTGGACTGCAGCACGCCAGTCCTCCCTGTCCATCACCAACTCCTGGAGCTTACTCAAACTCATGTCCATTGAGTCAGTGATGCTATCCAGCCGTCTCATCCTGTCATCCCCTTCTCCTCCCACCTTCAATCTTTCCCAGTGTCAGGGTCTTTTCCAGTGAGTCAGTTCTTCGCATCAGGTGGCCGAAGTATTGGAGTTTCAGTTTCAACATCAGTCCTTCCAATGAATATTCAGGACTGATTTCCTTTAGGATTGACTGGTGGGATCTCCATGCAGTCCAAGGGGCTCTCAAGATTCTTTTCCAACACCACGGTTCAAAAGCATCAATTCTTTGGCGCTCAGCTTTCTTTATAGTCCAACTCTCACATCTATACATGACTACTGGAAAAACCATAGCTTTGACTAGACAGATCTTTGTTGGCAAAGTAATGTCTCTGCTTTTTTTTTTTCCATTTATTTATGTCTCTGCTTTTTAATATGCTGTCTAGGTTTGTCATAGCTTTTCTTCCAAGGAGCAAGCATCTTTTAATTTCATGGCTGCAGTCACTATCTGCAGTGACTTTGGAGCCCCAAAATTAAAGTCTCTCACTGTTTCCATTGTTTCCCCATCTATTCGCCATGAAGTGATGGGACTGGATGCCATGATCTTAGTTTTCTGAATGTTGAGCTTTAAGCCAACTTTTTCACTCTCCTCTTTCACTTTCATCAAGAGACTCTTTAGTTCTTTGCTTTCTGCCATAAGGGTGATGTCATCTGCATGTCTGAGATGTGAAATATTGATATTTCTCCCAGCAATCTTGATTCCAGCTTATGCTTCATCCAGCCCAGTGTTTCTCATGATGTACTCTGCATATAAGTTAAATAAGCAGGGTGACAATATACAGCCTTGATGTACTCCTTTCCCAATTTCGAGGCAGTATGTTCCCTGTCCAGTTCTAATTCTTGCTTCTTGATCTGCATACAGATTTCTCAAGAAGCAGGTCAGGTGGTCTAGTATTCCCATCTCTTGAAGAATTTTCCACAGTTTGCGGTGATCCACATAGTCAAAGGCTTTGGCGTAGTCAATAAAGCAGAAATAGAAGTTTTCTGGAACTCTCTTGCTTTTTCAATAAGCCAGTAGATGTTGGCAATTTGATCTCTGGTTCCTCTGCCTTTTCTAAAGCCAGCGTGAACATCTGAAAGTTCACGGTTCACATACTGTTGAAGCCTGGCTTGGAGAATTTTGAGCATTACTTTACCAGCGTGTGAGATGAGTGCAGTTGTGCAGTAGTTTGAGCAATCTTTGGTATTGCCTTCCAGCTTGGAAAGGGGGGAAAAATGAAAATTTATAGTAGGAGGATTAACAGAGGTAATAAGATAAACAGAGCCGTATAATTTATAATATAAAGGAAAGCCTATTTTGGGTTTGCTAAGAGTGAACAGATATAACAAGGTGTATAATGGCCTTTCTGCCCCATCTTTTTATGTTTTCTTTCCAGTGAGAAGAGTAAACAAATAGATGCAACTTTTCAGGTCATTTGTGTAAAATAACTTTCCTCTCTCTTAAGTACATCTTCTTAGTGAGACATACTCTTCCAGTTTGCATTTGACTGGACTAGCCCAGGCTTTCAGTAGACTGGAATATCCCACCCTTCCTAAGAAATCTTTGAGGTCTTTTTTTGTGTGATTGAAATCAAAATTCAAGTCACTGAGCTACAGTGACTATGACCAGAAGGAGGCTAGGATGCCTTAAATATTAACTCACTCGCTTTTCCCTGACTGTAGAGCTATAAATTCAGAGACTCTTAATTAACTGGAATCTAGTTTAAGACTTGATTTACTTAACTTTAAACATATTCTGAAATCCCGTTGATGTTGGCGAGTGTAATTCTGACAGAGAGGGCTCACAGATCATCTGAGTGAAGAAGTAAAACTTTTCTGAAAGTAGATAGCATTCCTTTGCAACATGTCTAGCCAATGACTTGGACTTCCATAAATGGTATGGGAAGTAAAAGCTTTGGGCCTTGAAATTCTTCTTAAGAGGAGAGTTTCTGAATTACAAATGAAGCAGAAAGTGATTGGGGGAAGGGAAAGGGAAACAGTGTATATAGGGGACACTTTGGGGCCTGCGTTTTAGGGTGATTTTACTTTAGGAGTTTGTGTAACCTAGACGCATTATGTTTCTGTTTCAGGCATTTTGCAGACTGCTGCTCATACTCGAGTGCCACAGAAAAATTTTGAGCTGAGACCAACCTGAGAAAGGTCATATTTGCTAACCTGATTCAATTGCTTTAAAAATTCACTTTTCTCATGCAGTAACTAGTAATTGGATCTCTGAATGGATAATGAAACCTTTACCAGGGAGATTACGCCAGTTTAGATAGAGAGAAACTGAAATCTTGGAATATTGGAAGAAAGTTAGAGATCATGTACTTTGAGGGTTTTAAAGTTTGATTTTTTTAAGTATCAAAACTCTCTTCAAATGGAACTTTGTTCCGAACTGAAATATATGCTACAGATAAAAGTGGAGCTGTTTAGGCTTGTGGGGGTGGGAGTGGGGGAGCGATGCCCAAAATTTTCTGAAAGAAACTTATGTGGCTCTTGGCCTCATTTTTATACTCACTCATGGAAATGGAGAACAAGAGAAGGTGATTTTTCCCATGGTTACACAATGGTTCATTAGAAGCCAAGGTAGCATCCTTAATAATTATTCCTCTACTGTCTCTTAGCAGGAGGGATGCACTCATAAATAGGATTAGTAGGCATGGTCTGCAAAGGATTTTCCATTCCACAGGCTGCAGAGAAGGTGTTTAAGCATTTCTTGCTCTTGATGAGCACTTGATTTCACTATTAGAGTGACTTCTGTGGGCAGTCTTGTGTGTAAACCAGAGAGTGTTGTAATGAACAAACTAGCATGCTGTCTGCTCGTGCTCTCATGGGGATGTTACTCTAAGGTTCATTCTTAGGGCTGGACTTGCTAACTCACATGGTGCTCATTTTCTTTCACTTTCAGTTGCCCTTTGGAGTTGAATATATGTCCATCAGAAGGGTTTGAAAGCACTTACTTATTTCCTTAAAACTTTGACACTGTAGTGATAGACTTTAGTTTTAGCCTGTCCAGTGGGTGAAAAATAGTATTTTGCCTTTCCCTGTTTACTCATGAGTTGGCTCTCTTTTTAGTGTATTTTGGCTATTAGGCTGTGTAAATGGCATGACCTCTTCTCCTTTTCCTCCTAATGTGTTGTCTTTTTCTTTCATATTTCAAGGCATCTTATGATGTAGTATCCAATAAACTCTCCATGGTGGTGGAAATGTTCTGTATCTGTGCTGTACCATAGCCACATACGGCTGTTGAGCACTTGAAATGTGGCTGGTATGACAAAAGAACTGAATTTTAAAATTTTAATTGACTTTAATCTGGGAATTCCCTAGCTATTTAGTGGGTAGGACTCTGCACTGTCACTGCTGAGGGACCAGGTTCAGTCCCTGGTCAGGGAACTAAAATTTCATAAGCCACATAGCGCAACCAGAAAAAAAAATTAAATAGCTATGTGTAGCAAGTGGATTTTTTAGTGGACAACACAATTCTAGATATTAAGGCTTAGCTTGTGTCAGTTCTGTCTTTAGAACTTAATATCTATTTAACATAGAATTGTTGAGTGTCCACTATATGCTTTGTATCAGCCAACAGACAGAAGATGGTGTTGGCCCTCAAGAACTTCACTGCCTAGTTGAGAGAAGCCCGTCAACATTAGAGATGAGCACAAAGAAGGGGCACCTAACGAGGTTAAAGGAAGGAGACAGTCCTTGAGAGTTGGGTAGGAATTAGCAAGGTGGAAAAGAGAAGAAAAGAGGCCTTCCTGCAGCATTCTCCATGCAAAGGTCTGAAGCGAGAGCATAGCCTGTCCGAGGGTTCACCAGTAGTTCCGTGTGGTTGAAACAGCATAGATCAGAAATGGAGGAAAATGAGGCTGAAAGGTACCGTAATACTGGGCACACCCTGGAGGGTGACAGCTTCCCCAGCTGATGGTAACAAGCAGATGAAGTACCTAGGAAAGGTAAGAGTAGCCAGTGCAGAGGAGAGCTAAGCAGCTTAGTTAAGTAGATTTGGATCAAGAGCCCTTAAGCCCACGTGTAGTGAAAAATAGGGCCAGATAGGAGTGGACCTTGAAGTCTGCAGTTAAGAATTACCATTCAGTGGAAGACACAGTTATTATGAACCACTCAGATTCAAAGGAATGGCACAGTAAAAATGTCCACTTGTGTAAGTAAAGGGCAGAAGAGACTGGAAGTTAGGGAGGCAAATAACAGGCTCCCGTGTAGGTTCTTAACTCAGGGGTTTGTATTAATTTGCTAGGGTTGCCATAATGCATCACAGTCACTGGGTCGCTTAAACAACAGAAGTTCATCCTCTCACAATTCTGGAAGCCAGAAATCCAAGATCAAGGAAACAACAGGGTCAGTTTCTTCTGAGGCCTCTTCCCTTGGTTTGTAGAGGGCCCTTTTCTCCTTGAGTCTTACCTGCGTGCCTGCGTCTTAATCTCTGTTTATAAGGACAGCGGTTACACTGGCTCAGGGCCCACCCTAGTGACCTTATTTTAATTTAATTACCTCCTTAAAGACCCTGTCTCCAGACACAGTCTCACTCTTGAGGTGCTGTGGACCTGGACTTCAGCCTGTAAATTTTGAGGAAACAACGATTCAGTCCATGACAGTGTGTGGAAGGGCTTCAGGGGCTTTGTGAGCCCTCAGGTTTGAATGCTGAGTTTTACACAAGTGTGCATTTGTCTGAGGTGGGTCCCCAGCAGGCAACTGATTCCCAAGGATCCGTATGTGCGCGACTCTTTGCAACCCTGTGGATGTGGACTATAGCCCACCAGGCTCCTCTCCCTCTGGGATTCTTCAGACAAGAATGAATACTGGAGTGGGTTGCCATGCCCTCCTCCAGGGGATCTTCCCGACCCAGGGATTGAACCTGCATCTCCTGTCTCCTGCATTGGCAGGCGGGTTCTTTACCACTAGTGCCACTTGGGAAGCTCAGAGGATCCATGATCCCTCCCCAGTTGGCTATTTATAAGATGTGAGACGAAGGCCTTATTGGAAACGCCACAGGCATCGATAAACATGATTTGTTGTTCACTTGTATATGAAGAAAGAGTTTAAGCTGACTAGAGGACTGTAGGTGTTAACTGCGAGGCACTGGAAATTGTTAGAACCAGTATGGAAGGAAAATTGATTTTTATTTTTGGACCTTATTTGAATTTCATGGGAAATGATATAATTACCATGATTGTCAATAAAAAACACTGGTGATTTTCCGTAACTTAAATGGATTCAGTGAACTAACCTTCTGCTTGTTAATGTCCTCACTAATATTTTCCTAAAAAGAAAGTCGCAGAACTACAAAACTGGCACCAGCTGCTTCTCATTAGGAATGTGGTTAACAGATGTGGGTTTTCATAGTTATAACACTTGAGATAGTTAATCCGTTTTTGTGGGTTTCAGATGGATAGTGATTTATCTTGGTGGGATGAATTTTAAAATGCGCTGGCATCAGCTAAAGGGTATAGGCACCTTTTCCTCTTGCACTTCATGTTTGTGCTGGAGAGAAAAACACACTCTAGGATGTTTCTCCTGGAAGACAAAGTCATACTGTCGAGAGGGACAGTTGATCGCACAGTTCCCTGACGGGGGTGGATACTTTTTCAGAGTTGGATGTTGGATTGGTTATCTTCCAAGCTGCTTTCTCCCTCTGGCCTCTTCGTTAGTAGTGACAGAGCAGCTCTTGCTTTTTTTCCTCTGGCATCAGGCCGCCTTTGTGGTGTAACCTTCAGGCTTGCTAAAGGCTGCAGTTTTGCCTGAGGCCCTCCTTCCTCATGAAATTACACAACACTCAAACCTTGGAAGCAGCCCCAGATCCACTAATTCTTTCCTTTGGCGGACTTTTGGCACTCTGTACTCCCTTTTAGCTGAAGTGTAACTTTACATGAGATCTGTTTGTCACCGAATTTAATTTGGCCATTTGCCCTTTAAGCCTGGAATCAAATAATACGATGGTGAACTCATTCCTCGATAAAGTATAGACTCTCAGCTGGAGAATTTCTTCCAAAGGTTTTATTGTGGCTGCTGCTAAAAGGTCAACAGGTAATGAGAACAGCAGTGGTACTTTTCATGGAACTCTTGCATCAGGTACAGTGCTGCTAAGCGCTTTGCAGCCATCATCCCAGTCAACTGTCTCAGCCACCCTTCGAGGTAGAAGATGTCTGAAGTGTTTCGAAAAAGACACTGAAGCCTGTGACCTCAGTCCCTTGACATTGTCATATAACTAGTAAGTGGCCAGACTAGGATTTGAACCTTGTGCTTTTATTTTTGTTTGTTTTGAGGCAAGCACCTGATAGAGGTTTATTAATTTTTTAAAATTGGAGTATAATTGCTTTACAATTATACTTGTTAGTTTCTGCTGTACAACAGTGTGAATCAGCCACACGTATACATACATCCCCTCCCTCTCGAGCCTCCCTCCCACCCCTCTAAGTCATCACAGAGCCGAACCTTGTGCTCTTAATTACCATGCTATCTCACACATCTAGTATGAGAGAAAAGAAGAAAGGGGAAAAAGACCATTGGCTTTTGAGAGAGCCTAGAATCAAAGCCTGCAAAGAAGGCAATGACAACCCACTCCAGTACTCTTGCCTGGAAAATCCCATGGAAGGAGGAGCCTGGTAGGCTGTAGTCCATGGGGTCACAAAGAGTCAGACACGACTGAGTGACTTCACTTTCACTTTTCATTTCATGCATTGGAGAAGGAAATGGCAACCCACTCCAGTGTTCTTGCCTGGAGAATCCCAGGGATGGGGGAGCCTGGTGGGCTGCCATCTATGGGGTTGCACAGAGTCAGACACGACTGAAGCAACTTAGCAGCAGCAGCAGCAGCAGAATCAAAGCCTGAGTCAAAATTGTAGGAAATTATGGAACTGAGAGCTAACCCAACCGCCTCACTTTAAAGTATTGTAGCAACGATGCCTGCCTTGTTCTGAGAAAATGGTAAGATAACAGCTTGAGCAGAGAATACCTACTGATAGGTGACAGGAATGAAAGGTGATTAGGAATTATCACAGCCATTCCCTTTTTTAGAGGCAGATAAAATAGCCTGCTTGTTCAAAGAATTATGTGTGCTTGTCTTGCCATCCCTAAGAAACTATGGGAACAGATGTGTACTCTTTTTAATTCAGATTTCATTATCCACAGTAAGTAGATTTCCACTGACTACTTGAGATTTCCTAGATGGCAATTTTCACTCTGCAAGGAACCAATAACCTTCAGAGGGATTATTTGAAATGACTGCACCGCAGGAGGCACTGAATTTCAGTCAATCACATGTTTAATGAGTTCCTTCTCTGCAAGGTGGTATTTTTGGAAGAGTGGGGAACAAAAGGAAGTCGATGGGTGGTTCCTGCCCTCCTGTATTCTGTAACCTACTTGGACAAACAAGCAAGGAATAGAATAAAGTTGTTCAAAGGAAAAAAAAAATCCCAACAAATTGGGAAGACGGGAAAACTGGGATGAGATCTTGCAAGGTGGTTAAGTGGTTAAAAGGGGCAGGAAGCATTTAGAAGGATGGCCTCCAGCAGGAATGTGTGGTGTGTCGTTGGGAGACTGGGTGAGTTTGGCCAATCTGAAAATAGTGATGAAAGAGAATATGGAAAATTAAGTTCTGATGGAAGAGCTTATAAAACCAGTTCAATAGTTTGGAATCCCAGTATCAATCTCTCTTACCTTCTCTTCCTGGGATTATTTTGTTATATAACTTATGTAAGTGCCCTCACCTACTATTTAGTTGTAAGATCTGTGACTTCCTTCAATTCTGTTCACAAAAAGGTCATGACATTTTTGGAAAGAATTTCCAGCCCTTCCCTTTTGCTCTTCAGGGTGTCTTCAAGTGCCCAACCTCTGGGTGATTATGTATGTAAAAGGTTCAAAATTGTGCTCATACTCTAAGGAATCAGCTGCCAAGTGCTCTCTAATAAGCAGAAATTTCACATAACTCAGGTCTCTGGGGGCTCACCCCTCAGCTGGAGCAAAGCCAGAAATGTCTGTGACTGCAGGTGCATGTGGGCACATCGGGACCTGCCGAAACAGTGAGCTGGCCTCACTGCAGTTGATTTAGGAGAGGCTGGAGGGTTGAGCTTCTGCTGACACTTGCAGCTTGGAAAATCCTGTTCTGCTAATTGCAAAGAGGATTCTGCTGTAATGATTTTTTAGGGGTAAGATACTCTTCTCATTGTGAATTCTTTCTTCACTTGGGCTCTGGGTGATTTCTAGTCTCTATTTTTATTGTTTTCACTTCTGGTATAGGAGGCTCTTTGAAAGTTTCTGCCCATACTTGAATGTGCATTCAGAGTGGTGCATGGACACAGCTTACGAGCTTCAACATGAACTTCCTGAGCAAGCAGGTATACAACCCCCTTTTACAGGAATTGGTGTACACTCCCTCTGCTGGCATCCCCCTTCTCCCTCCCTGCCCCCCCCAACTCCCCTCCTACCCAAATGAAAATAGGGGAATTTTGCTTTTCCTGCTAAAAAAAAAGGAAAGTTAGAGGGCATGGTGATCTTATGTTTTTGAGATCCATCTTTCCAGCGTGATTTTCTTTAAAAAAAAAAAAAACACTGGACCAGGAGGGTGGGAAACGTGAGTTGTCTGTTTCTTCACTGTGGGCTTTGGGCCAGAATCTTTGATTTTCTAGGCCTCAGTTTCCTCAGCTCTTGTTTTTGTTTTGTAATTTTAAGGTGAGATAGCTGATTTATTCTCCCCATTCTACTAAATCAATGTCTTTTTTTTCCTTTGAGTATAATTGCTTTACAATGTTGTGTTACTTTCTGCTCTTCAAGCCCATGAAACTGGAAGAAGCAAGTGAATTGTATCACCTATGTCTTTGGATAAAAGCTGCTGCAGGCCCTACATTGTGCAGTGTTTCTGGGGAGGCCCATGTGCACTTGCCCCAACATAAGGCCATGGCCTCCAGGGTGAGAAAGTCAGATCTACAAATTCAAGTTCAAATACTTCCAAATATGTGGTTATATGCGGCTTTTTACACTAGTATCCTGTCGTTGCCACTGACCCTATTTTCTGTTGACCCTGGATTCTGGCATCTCCCTAAGTAACCGTCATTTTACAGATATCTTTGAGACCTAGCTATTGTGACTGCAGGGCTAAAAATACCTTTCCTCTGACAATACTGGCAAGTAAATGGGGGATTATAAAGCAGAGTGACAAATGGTTGGAGTTTTGAGTTTCCATTGTCACCTCTGTAAAGATGACCCCAGGCCCAACTAAATGTTCTCTTCTGCTCACAGGGCATTTTCTACTTGACACTTAACCACATACTATAACATCAGGTTAGCTGATTGTCTTGTTTTCCTCCCCAACTAGACTCTCAGCTCTCAGCTGTGGTGCATTTTATTCATCTCATCTCTAGGCCTCAAAAAGGAGCACACTTCACGGAGCGTTCTGTAAACCAATCAATGCAAAAGTGTACCTGCAACTGGGTCTTGCAGGCTTGCAAAGTGCCTCTCGAAGCTGATTTTACTCCGTGCCCAGGCAGCTCTGGCGAGTTGCACGGTAGAGGTCAGGAGCTGGGGGTGGGAAAATCGGAGGCGTACGAGGGAGAACGTGAGACAGAGCCCAAACCACGCGAGCTGCCCACGTCCGGTGAACTGTAACCCACTGGACTGCGGGCAACTCCTTAACCTCCCGGAAGCGGCTAGGCTGTCCTCTCCTCGCACCTCCGGAAGGTGGGCGTGGCCTCATTAATAATGAATCACCGCCGGGGGGCGGGACCGGGCCCGCCCCCTCGGGCGGGAAGGGGGAAGCGCCGAGGCTGCCTGACTGGAATGAGGGTAGCTGCGGCGACTGCGGCGGCGGGAGCGGGGCCGGCCATGGCGGTGTGGACGCGGGCCACCAAAGCGGGGTTGGTGGAGCTGCTCCTCAGGGAGCGCTGGGTTCGAGTGGTGGCCGAACTGAGCGGGGAGAGCCTGAGCCTGACGGGCGACGCCGCGGTGGCTGAGTCCGAGCCCGCTCTCGGGCCCGCGGCGGCCGCCTTCAACGGCCTCCCGAACGGCGGCGGCGCCGGCGACTCGCTGCCCGGGAGCCCGAGCCGCGGCCTGGGCCCCCCGAGTCCACCCGCACCTCCGGGGAGCCCGGCGGGCGAGGCGGGCGCGTCACCGCCGGTGCGCCGGGTCCGTGTGGTGAAGCAGGAGGCGGGCGGCCTGGGCATCAGCATCAAGGGCGGCCGCGAGAACCGGATGCCGATCCTCATCTCCAAGATCTTCCCGGGACTGGCGGCCGACCAGAGCCGGGCGCTGCGGCTGGGCGACGCCATCCTGTCGGTGAACGGCACCGACCTGCGCCAGGCCACCCACGACCAGGCCGTGCAGGCGCTGAAGCGCGCGGGCAAGGAGGTGCTGCTGGAGGGTGAGCGGGGCCGGCGGGCGGGCGGCGCTGGGCTGGGCTGGCCGGCGCTCACTTTGTTCTGCCACCCTGCCCCCTTTGCGGGGCCAGCCCCTTCCCTCCCAACCCGGAGACCTCACCTTCCCCTCTGCTGGCGGCCGGCTTCCCCACAACCCCGTTGCCTGAGCTTTGAGGATGGAAAAACTGATGCTCCCTGCAGAAAAAGTTGGGCAGCCGCCGAAGTGTGGCTTGCAGTCCCCTAGGAAGGTTTTAGTTTGGAGCAGCCGTCCTCGAAACCTCGCCTCTGCACTCTAAGCTGACACTTAGAACTAGAGCAGGACTTTTGAAGGTCTCCGTTTGCCTCCTGAGTGGCGCTTTCTTAACTCACCTCCGGCTTCTCAGGGTTGGGCAGGTCGGTTTTTTTTTTTTTAAACAAAACAAAACAAAAAAAACTCATCCACACCGATGCCAGCGGTATGCTTGGGCAAACCACCAAAACGCTGGTTAATTTATGGGAATTTAACCCATCATTGGCTCTCAACAATAACCAAAGGAGATCATAGCATTTCATCGAAGCCAGAAAGCTGAAACAGCAAGTTTGTGTGGTTAATGAGCCTTGTTTAACAGTGGAGGCTCACGTGTTTGAACATTTACTGCCAACTAGAGTTTTGTCCCTTTTTGCAGGAGACTGGGTGCCAGCTTCCTACCATTCACAGGCTTCAAGGCTTTAAGCTTATTCAGAAGCCTGAAGTGTTAAATCTCAAGTTATGTTTGAATAGCCAGAATTATTCTTTTAAGTTTGAATGTGAACTGTTACCTGGGTCTTTTATGGAACTAAGGCAAAATAAATTTTATCTTCTTGAAGGACTCATGATGTTGGAGGGAATATTACTTCAGAAATTTTTGAGCAATCAGCCTTCTTTCACCCATTCAGTCATTTTAGAGGCATTTACTGCTGGCTATATAGAAGAGAATATAAAAGATGATGTGTCTCTATTTGGTGTCTAGTTGGGAAAATGATAGAAAAATGCAAAACAACTTACAAATTATAGATTGTGGAGTGCAAACTATATGAATACCAAGGGAGTGCAAAGTTAGGAAGTAGTGGAAATCAGGTTGATCAGGGAGGAGTTTTTCAAGAAGCTGAATCTTGAGCCAGGTCTCCAAGGAAGTGATGGACATAGGCAGGGATGAGTCAAGAGGGTGTTCCTGGCAGAGGAAGAACAGAAGGGAAGGGGTGGGGAGTGGAGGTAGGAAGGGGCCAGTCATCAAACTGAGGGGCCAGAAGTCCAACTTGGCAAAGTGATTTTCACTTTTTTCTAAATCTGCTAGTAGACATTTGGGAAAGTGTTAGTTTCCAAGTAAATATTTTAATGTGCTCTAATTGTGAAATTCCAGTGCCCCACCTTATAATATCCTATTTATAAGTCTTATTTATATTTCGCTTAGGTGGGGCTAGGCACTACTCAGAAATTAGTGTTAATAAAAGGAGTAAAATTATAAATTGTGGCGGTGTGAGTGGTATGTGTGTAAAAAAAGGAAAAGTTGCCATAAATGTGTATCTTGAAATTGTGCTAACTAAGAATTTGGTTATAAATTCTTAGAACCAGAATACTGACTATAGTACTATTTATGTGGTGGTCAGTGGTGATGGGCAGATGTTTCAGCTCTTAACCCCATATCTATATTTTTTAAATCCAGTTTTTGTTTAGATATAATTTGAACCTGGTATTCATACCACTTAAATAAAAATCATCTAGTAAACACTTCATAGTATTCCTTAACCTAAAATAGGCCGCATGTGCTTTTAGAAGGAGGCTTTACAAATGGCAGCGTAACATTTAATGAATGTCTGTTTACCTAACAGGTTCTACCTTATATTCCCATTTTCTAAAAGAGGACATTTTTGTTCTTATATGTGTGGAGAGGTATGAGACTGAACTTTAAAAATCAAAGAATATAAAAATAAAATTGCTTATAATATGCAGAACCACTGAAAACAGTGATTTCCTAGGATCAGTCAGACATTTAAAATTGAGAGCTAGTGACCCATCCAGGAAGGCTACTTTTAAAAGATAGATTTTTATGCTTAGCCCTTAGAGTTTTAGAACTGAATGATCCTTCCATTTGATGTCTCAAAACTTGAAAAACTGCCTTAAAATAGCATAGTGATGCTCTTTTGTGGTGTGTGCAGAGAATTTTAGGCATGCCTTTATCACCCCCAGGCAAAGGAAAGCTGTAGTCTCTGGTTGCCTGTGGTTAGGGAACCCAGTGAACTGAAGGTTTTTTTTTTTTAAATCTCATGGATTTGTAGGGATTATTCATGCATACATCAAAGAAAAATTTATTCAGCTCTTCCACTTGCCAGAGGCGCTTAAAGATAGTCTGATTTCTGCCCTCAGGAAGTTTGGAGTTGAGATAAGAGAGAGTTAAGAAATAGTACAGCTAAGGGCTAAAAACAGTGTGAGACTACAACTCTGAAAAGGGTGCAGCACAAAGACCCTTGTGGGCATCAGAGGTTGAGGATGCCCAAGAAAAGGTTGTTGGAGAAGTTCAAGTTTGAATCAAGGAGAGAGCTACCACCAGTAAAGACAAGTGAGAGACCTGAAGAAGTCATTTTGCCCAGGGAGGTTAGAGCACAAATGAGCACTTTGTGGTGAGCTAGACCAGGGTATGTTTCTGGCTAGTGGTTTGTAACCCCTAGGCAACTTAACTCAACCTTGCTGTGCCTTAGTTTCCTCATCTGTAAAACCAGGATGATAATAACACCTCTTCACAGGGCCATTGTTCATTTGACAGTTTATGTGCTGGGAGCCTTTTGGGGAACTGGGAGTTGAAGCAGTAAGCAACAGTAATGAAAACAAAATCTGAATAAGGAAGGTAGGACTGGGTCATGAAGGTATGCTACGAGTTAACAAAGACACTCAGAATAGCCAGAATATCGAGTTGTTAAAATCCAGGGCTCCATTTTCCTTGAAAAGAAATACATGTTAAGAATAAGTTATTTTAGGTGAACAGGTCAAGAATGATTTTGCATTTCTTGTATGCAAACCCCTTTTTTAATCTTGTTTTCCTGTCATCCCTTGTGTAGGCCAACTTTTTTATCTTTAAATTTTGCACTTACTTTTTCATCCCTCTGATTGTTCCTGTTCCTTCACACTTGCTGCTCAGAACCTTAAAACTTGCTAATAACCTTGTACTTGTAGTTTTGACTAATGTCTGATGTTAAGATATGCAGAGATACACTGATTCTCAGCATAAAGGGGTGACTACTCTTCCATCATATTGTATGAGTTTAACTATATCTGTGTGTTAGAGATAGTCTATCCAGAAAGCTTCTAGAATTTATATTTGAATTAGACTACACATCCTAACCAGAGGAGGTTAGAAAAGACAGAATGGTGTTCAGCATAAGATCTGAAATTTGAGAAAAGAATCAGTAAATTTTTGAAGCAATTCTCGTTGGAATATTGCTGAAAAATCATCTTCTATTGTGTAAATATGATTCTAAAATTATTGTTATCAAATCTATGGAAAAGAAAATAGTTAAGTATATAGAGGAAGTAGACTGATGTGAAATTTAATTTCAGAGTTGAAAATAATTTTTATATCTAGAATAGTTTGAGATTTTGAGTGTCATATATGGCTGATTCTTTGTGTATGTTAAAGGACATTTAACTACTGATGTTATTAGGCTGCTCATTTGAAGAAGCTAGTTTGGGTTCTTACACTGCTGTTTTCTTCACTGTATGTTGGAAAGTTTGAAAGTCTTCTGGAGAAAACATTTTACATTTTCTTTGGACTTTGCATTGTATATTCATCAGTCTATGTCTTAAAGAACCACTAAATTGTCAGGACATTTTATGTTTCTGTTTTGTTTTTTTTGACTAGTCTCACTGTGTTTCATTTGAGTGATTAAGCATGTTTATATAAGCAGCCATATCTTTGTAACCAGATTATTTCTTATAGAGTCCCCTTCTTGCTAAAATATGCTCTCTAAATTGTTAGAAAAATATGAGAAATTTATTGGTTCTAATACAGAGTGATTATGAAAATTCTAAGAGCATTTTTGGAAACCATACTTGGGCTTTAATTTAGATCTCAACTGTAACTCAGAACTTCAACTGATGTATTCCCTGGCCTATAGTCCTTCAAGGATAAAGGTTACTTTACTTTGTGGTCAGATGTGTATCATTATATGTGCGTTTTCCTGAATATTTTCTCATTTGACCTTTACACCGTCCTTTGAGGCTGATGTTGATTGCACTGAAGTTCATTCATGTTAAGTGAGTTACTGAATGTCTCAGAATTTCTCTTTATTTTTAGGGGGAAAATGTTCATGTTTCTTGTGAGCATGAAGAAAAGTCTTACTGGAATTTTAAAAATTGTTAAAAAAAAAAAAAAAAGTCTCATCTTGCAGATGAAGGCTTAATGGCCAAAGAGGTCAAATAAGCATGTTTAAGGTCATCTAACTAACCAGTTATGGAACTTGGACTAAGACCCAGTTAGTTCACTGCTGTCCCCCTTGTACCATGATATCTCCACCCAGTCAGTCAGAACTTCTGGCATCTCATGTGCGTCATCATGTTGCAGTGTGTTGTGAGAGATCAGTGTGCAAAAGAAGTTGAGGGTGGCTGGTCCCTGGCATCAGAGAACTTAGACTGAAATTGGGGAGAGAAGAGCACCCAATAGAGAGTAATTGCTGCAATGTATAGTACTCACTCTTCAAGAATTCTCTGAAGAGGTGATCCACTGGGGGATGGAAGAGTCAAGTGTGACCTCATGGGGAAAGGATAATTTTGTCTGGGCTTGAAGGATGAGTCGCTTCTCTAGTTGGAAGGCAGTTCAACGTGAGGAGGTAACATGCGCAGAAGCCAAAACAAGCATGACCTGTGATAGGAAGTGAGAATAGGAATGGACTTAGGGGAAGAAAATTAAGCCGAATAGATAAATTGAAACCAGATTATGCAAGGCCTTGAAAGCAGGCCAAGGAATTTGGACCCTTTTCATTCTGTCAACCTTAAGTACCTACTGCAAATGAAGTGTTGTGGTAGATGCTGGGAACTCAAAATTGGGAGTAATCTCTGCCCTTTAGGCTTGTAGGGAAGCAATTACAGCAGGCTGTGATAAATGCTTTAAAAGAGATGAGAACATGGTGCCCTGGAAACAGAGGTGGCAGTGCAAAGGAGATGGCCTCTCAAAGGCAGGGAAGTGATGAGTAGCTGGTGTGTTGAGAGAAGTGAAGCGTGGGAAGGTGTGGGAAGGGTGTAGCTGCAGAGCGGGCTGGAAAGGTAGACAGAAACCAGATTGGTAAGGGTCTCATAGGCAGTGCCAAGCAGTGGTCTCTAAGTGGGGTTTATATTTGCAACCTAAAACCTACAAGAAGAATTTTAGTTGTGTTAGTATTTAATGCACAGATAACCCTGGTTCTCTTCCTCAGTCTTAGAAGACAGTGACATTTCACACTTGATACACAGGGTGATATCTCCAGGGAAGAGAAAAGCTTTGCAGAGGACAGGACTTGAGAGTGGTGACTTTATTCATTTTTCTGCTCCTGTCATTACAACTTACTTCTTGAGCCTGGTTGAGTGGATTTATGATATATTGTCTGCTTTTAACTGCATTTATCTTTACAAAGTGAACAAGTGACTTAAAGATTTGCACAGAGAAACCTTGGATTCATGATAATTCTAGCAATACAAATAATAACAAAACAGTAGAGCTTTACGTTTCTCCTAGTAGGAGCTCTTTGTCACATTTCAGGGTAATCCTGTCTGTTAAGACGTCAGCCTAAAAAATGAAATCATCAAGAAGAGTATTTGAAATGTGGATTAACACATTACCATTAATAATGAACCTTAATAATGAACTATATAAGGCTGTATTGTGTTTTGAATCATACAGTAGCTAATGATGGCATGACTTCATCAGGGATATATTTAGTGTATTTCATCTTTATCTCATTCATTCTTGATGTTTATGTCTTGTATATGTTTTATAATACGTATACTTTAGTGAATATTCATAGGATGAGCACATAGACTCACACATTTACTGATGGGTGTGTACTATCAAGAGTTTTAGACCTGGCAAGCCACCCAGGTTGTTAAAGTGCTTTAAATAAGGAGTGCTTTAAACAAAGGAGCAATCTGTCCGAAAGCGTGGCAGATGCGGAGTGTAGGAGCCCAAGACTTTGAGGTCAGGGAAAGCACTTAGGAGCCTGTTGCGACACCATCAGGCTAGTGAGACTGGATGGGACAGTATGAAGCTGAAAGATATTAAGTAGCTAGAAGTGGTGGTGCTAAATGGTGTTTGGAGACCGAGGGGGAGAGGAAAAGAGAGGGAGGATAACTCCTAGATGTCTGGCCTGGGAAAGTGGGTAACTGAAATCAGAATGAATCGGGGAGGAACTAGTTTTTTTGTGGGGAAGAGAAGCTTGGTTTTGGACAGGTAGAATTTGAGTCACCTGTGTGACATCCTGGCGCAGAAGGCTGGTACAGGTCTGTAGTCAAGAGAAATGTCAGAAATGAGCTGCAGATTCATGAGATGTTAGTGTAGTAGTGGTGATTGATGCCATAAGTGTTGATGTAATCGTTAGGAGAGTGCAAATTAAAAAGAGAAGTAGGGACAGGATGGAACCCTGCAGAACTGCTCTATTTAAAAGCAAGAGTGGAGGAACAGAAATCTGGAAAGAAGTGGTTTCAAAAAGGCGGAGGTGATCAGCATCTTGAGATGCTGGAGAAGTCAAGAAGGAAACAGAAGTCCATTGGATTTGGTGATTAGAGAAGAAGGTCATGAGAGTTCTCTCAAGAGCAATTTCAGCTGACTGACAGGAGCAGAGAGCAGTGAATAGACCATACTTCTCAGCTTCTAAAGTTTCTCAGAAAAATAAACGCCACAAGGGTGGTAACTAGAGTTGAATAAAATATCCAAGAAGGATCCTACTTTTGTAGTTTTTGGATTTTATTTTGTTTTAAGGGAAAGAATTGCCACCTATTTGTATAGTAAGGAGAAAAGGCCGGCCGAGAAGGGAGAGGTTGAAGAGATAGAAAGGATGGGGAACTGATGCAATCCATTCTCGAGCCAGGAAGTGACATGATGGGAACAGAATTTGGGGTTGGCAGCAGTGCATGCACTGGATGCAGTGCAAGAGGAAAGAGCGAAGGTAGGAAAAGTACAGGAGAAGAAGAGGAGTCCAAAGCAGAGATGGCAACCACTGGAGGGCTGACAGTGGTGGCCCTGGGAACAGGGGCAGGTTCAATTCAAGAAACATTTTAAAGCAGGTGATTTCTTGCCAGGGAACAGCAGAATCCACTGGGGACCTTTTCCTGCCCAGATAGCCTCCTTCTGACTGCCTGGGACTCCCAAAGTTTGGACACTTGTAGAGAATCTCTGGCCTCTGTTATTAGTACAGGAATTTGATCCCTCAGAGTCATTGGAGTGGAAACTAGAGAGCCACTGTTTTGAAGGAAGAAATGACAGGATGTGGGGGTAGATTGGATATAATGAATTAACTCTGGGACAGGGACAGCAGAAGCACTCAGCCATGTTATAAAGCCCTTAGGCTGCGTAACTCTTGTCAGCTGGCTGTGGGGATTGAGAAGAAAAACTTTAGTTTATAAAACATCACATCAATCACATGGTATAAGAGCATATTCTTCCTTTAAAGGTTTTATGCCCCTAGATTAGTAAAAGGAGTTTGGGGCTCCTTCTGGAGAAATGATGGTATATTTGGGTGAGTTTAATATTTTGTATCTGGAGAAGTAGCAGTTGATTTAGTTACTTAAGTGCCATTCTAAGGAATATGCACCGAGTCCTTCATAAAATGTGTGTTTTACTTCAGTGTGAAAACAAAAATTCATGAAATAATTCTGTATATAAACAGAGTGCCAGTGATTATGATATCAGTAGTTTTAAAAAGAGTAGAGTTACAAAACTCAAATTTGGTTTGGTTTCTGTGATCTGGCTCCCATGACATTGCTAGAATGATTCGACATGTAAGTAGTGAAAAATACGTGAAGTGCAACCTTTTCTTTTGGCCAAACCTCATGGCTTGCCAATCTTAGTTACCCCATGAGTGAAAGTGCAAGCCCTAACCACTAGACCGCCAGGGAATTCCCAAAGTGCAGCTTTTTACAAAAATTACTTTGACTTTCTGCAACATTTTGTTCTTTCCACCGTGTTCTACTCTTGTTTTTAGTTTTGCAAGTATTTCAGAATGCTTTATGAAAGTAAAGTTGATGGGACAGAGATGAGAAAGTTGAATCTTTATCTTTCAAATTTAATTAAACTGTCATATACATAAAATATTTACACCTCACACTTGGAAATTGGGAAGTTTTGATTTTTCACTGAAAGAGACAAAGGTTTATTTTTGGTAAAAGTAGTTGCTGGCGAGTTTTTTTTTTTAAAGTAAAGATAATGCACGTGTGTTATTCAAGGCTTTTTTGGTTTCACCACCAGTTCAAGTTGAAGGGTGAAAGTATTGGAAAGATATAGACAGGTCTCAGGACTCCAGGAAAAGCTGAGCAGCCAGGCCTCAGAAATGTCAAGGACCCAGGCAGTGCTGAGGACTACGCTTTCCACTCTTGCTCATGTCTCCTCATCTCAGAGCTTCTCTGTTTCTCTCTGAGAACATTTTTTTGCAACAGCTTTGTTCAAGTCCTTTTACAGTTTCACTTTTTACGTTTAACTCTTTAATCTACATCGAGTTTATTTTGACACAGGTATGCGAGAGAGTCCACATTCTATGCTTTTCCAAATAGTTAACGATTGTCTCAGCATTTGTCAAATAAACCTCTTGTATGCACTGTCTGCTAGATTGATGGGCTGCCTGGAGTGCCATGTGCGGAAAGATTCCAAAGTCATATCTGGGTGCAGCAGGAAGACGGTCTGTGCTTCACTAGGGACGTCTGCAGTGAGTGTGCTGCGTTGAGGTGTGCAGTACACACGCTGCATACCTGTCACCATAGGAGTGACCTGTTTTTCCCTCACTGGTTGGAATTGCACCACTGTTTGTATATTTAATTTTTATATTCTGCAATCTGATTCTGGACTTTTTATTCGAGTGTTTTGTAACCACACAGTATGTTGTAACTTTAACAGTTAATAAGTGATCATTCAAGTGGATTACACCAGTCAAGAAGAATTTGGAAAAATAACAATGAATAATTAGAGGCTGGTGTAATTACTTATTTATCCAGATAAATTTTGGAGTGATTTTATCATTTCTTAAGAAAATCCTTTGGGATTTTGATTAAAATTGTATTAAATCCATAAATTAATTTTTAAGAGAACTGAGATCTTTGTAATGTCTCTTTCCCACTCATTTTGCCAGAAGTACTAGACCTCACTCATACATATATATTCCAGGCATGTGGCAGGAGATAACTGGGATGTTCCAGTTGGCCAAGCCTAAATCACATGGGAGTTTCTCAAAAGATAATCAAGCTGATGTTACCAAAAGAAGGGGGAGTGGATGGTAGACAGACATAAACAAAGGACACCCACTCCAGTGTTCTAAAACCACCAGAGGTTCTTATTAGAGATTAAATGAGAAACTACCATATTAGTTAAGAGATTTAGAAACTTTATAAACAGCTGTAAAAGGAAAGCAAGAAGAATACCTTTGCTTGGGCACAGGCAAGCTAGTTGGAGCATTTCAAAGATTCTTGAAACTCCAAAGTGCATAATAAATTATTAGTCTCAGCATCCTCTTTTGAACATCAATTTTATATACATTTCAAGCAACTTCTCAAGATTGTATTATGATTATCGTTTTATAACTAGGGCAAGAAAACTATCTAGCGCTTACAGACAGGCCCTGACATTAGAGGTAGACTGGGATGGAGAAAAATCTTTGTCTATCAGAACAGACATAGACAGTTTTTTTAGTAAGAATTATTTTGGTTTGCAGAAACCAAAACCAAACGGAGCAGAAGTGGAATGTATTGCCTCATATAACTGCTAAGACTGGGGGTGGATCTAGGTTTAGGTCCGGAGGGATCCAAAGGCTCAAATTATCTTGGCTGCAACATCTGCTGTGGAGAATCTAATTCTGTGTAGTCAGCTAAGATGGTGCCAGCAGTTGTAGGAATGTACTGCCCTAACTTAGTAACCCCTTTAAAAAAGGAAAGTTTTATTCTAGCACCTGCAGTTTCTGGAAAGGACTCTGATTAATTCTACTTTGTCTACCCTTAGGACGTCTCTCTGTTTCCACAATGGTGGAGACTATAATCTAGGCTTGCCTCATGTACCCATCCTTGGTGTGTTGAGATTGGCAGCATCACCAAACTATGAAATGTGGAATGGAGTGGATGCTAAGCAAACTTATGTCCATGATAATAATGCAGACTTTGAAGCTAGAGTGCTTGAAATATTTTTGTAGCTAAATTGTAAAGTTTTTAAAAGTTAAAACAATAGAAATAAGTAATAATGACATTATTGAGACCTTTACTCTGCTAAGCTGTTTACATGCATTGTCACAGTTTCTTTTAACAGCCCTGTGAGGCAGGTATCATCATGCCCATCTTAAATATGAAGAAATTGAAGCCTGCAGAAATTAAATAATTTGCCCAAGGTTGCAGCACTTGGATGGTAGAGGCACAGATTTCTCAGACTCCACAGCTGCTGCTATTTACTGTTTTAATAGATTGCTTCTCCAATGAATCAGTTTAAGAAGCTAGCAAGCCTGAAGACCAGTAGAATTTATCACTATGATTGGCTTCATGTGCAGAAAGTCATGCTCTGGATTCTGGGTTGTTGCATCAGTCCTCTGAAGGTTATTATTATTAGTGCCTCCCAATCTTTGATTTTCCATGCCAGGCACAAATAGATAGCTGTATGTGATTAGTCAGTTCATTGAATACCCACATTTCTGCTGGACACTTGGAGAAGTAGAAAGAAAACATGAGCCCCACCACCCTTACCTCCAAGTGGCTTTATAAATGCTAATAAACTGACCTAAGTTAATCTAGATTGTCTCATACATGTTATACTAGTGATAGACAAATGCTGAGAGAACTTGCAGTACAGGAATGACGTTAGAAATGTGTTTCTCTCAGGTGTGAGAGGGGCAGGCTGTGAAATGGGTGTGGGAGGTCTGCAGGATGAAAGTATGACTAATTTCTTCAAAGACTATTGATTACATGCTAGAATAAAACTGCATTTATTTTTATTTATTTATTTATTTTGGCCACATTGTCGGGCTTGTGGGATCTTAATTTCCTGACCAGGGATTGAACCCAGGCTCTGGGCAGTGAAAGCACAGAGTCCTAACCACTGGACCACCAAGGAATTCTGTGAACTACTTTTATTTTTACAGTGAACATAAAGTAAAAGTAAGTGAAAAAATTAAGCTGACTGTTTGTTGTTCAGTCGCTCAGTCATGTCTGACTCTTTGCGACCCCATGGACTGAAGCACGCCAGGCCTCCCTGTCCTTCACCATCTGCTGGGGCTTTCTCAAACTCATGTCCATTGAATTGGTGATGCCATCCAACCATCTTGTCCTCTGTCATCCCCTTCTCCTCCTGTCTTCAGTCTTTCCCAGCATCAGCCAAAATAGCAACAAAAAAGACTAAAGTAAAATTCTAAAACTCATTGCTCACAACAGATGTTTTAATATTGATCTACTTTGTCCACTTACAGTACAATAGAGTTGATTTTTATACTTGTTAATTTCATCTTAGGATGCAGAATAATGACAGTCCTCACAAGATGAGTGTAAAGTATTTATACTGGAGAATAAAGAAGTGTAATAGTTTTAAATGCTAGCAAGCTGGTTTTGTAGCAGCCAGATCTGGCAGTTATTCTCAGAAAGCCAAATTTGTAGGGTTTTTTCCCACAATATATTTTGATAAGAAGCATGTTTTCCTTGAATATTTTCCCTCTGCTCTGTCTCTAAGGAGATTGTGGTTGGAGAAAGATCTCAATTTGCTCTTATTTCTCTACCACCTACCAGTTTCCTCCCACTAGCCTCCATTTATTTCTCATATTCCATCCTACTTCCTTTGTGCTTGGGACTCAAGAGAAGTCTTTGGGATCTTTAAGCATCTCCACCCTTAGGGATATAGTCACAGAAACTGAGTCTTGTACCAAAAATGCTTAGGTCCCAAACTGAAGCATGAGAGGACAAGATACTTAGGAAAAATAAAAAATACAGCAAAGCGTTTCCAGTGGCCATCAGCTCTCTGTGTGACCTTGGAAAAAATATTAGCATTACAAGCCTCACATTTCTTATCTATTAAAGATAAAATGCCTTTTAGTTCTCATATTTTATAGTTCTAATATGAGAGAATACACAGTTATAGTTACTATAAACTGACTATATAAATAGATGGATTGTCAGAGAGGGTATAATCCAATTAATTTTAATAGTAAAGATATTCTAAATATGGTGAAGCTCCCTGATCATTCAAATGGAACCTCAACATTTATAATACTTCATTCTGGACTTTATTTATTTGACTGTACCTGAGGGCATGGCAAGATTTTTTAGTTTCCCTGACCAGGGATGGAATCTCTGTCCCCTGCAGTGGAAGTATGGAGCCCTAACCACTGGACCATCAGGGAATTC
>NC_089250.1:248808444-248852416 GCF_963930625.1 Muntiacus reevesi
GGATGGGTGGTAGTGCTGAACCAAAGTTGACTTCCTGATTGGGAGGGCTATAGGGTGGCAGTATAGGAGAGTGTCCTTGTGTTTGCAAAGTACACATTAGAGAATTTAAGGGTGATGAGCATCATGTCAGAAAAAGAGGACAGGGTAATGGAACAAATGTGGCAAAATGTTAACAATCGGGAAATTTGGGTAATGAGGATGCAGGAGTTCTTTGTACTTTTTTTTTTTTTTAAGATTTACTTATTTTTGGCTGCGCTGGGACTTCATTGCAACAGTTGGGCTTTCTCATGCTGTGGTGTGCAGGCTTCTCATTGCAGTGGCTTCTCTTGTTGCAGAACAAGGCTCTAGGCACACGGGCTTCAGTTGTTGTGGTGTATGGGCTCAGCAATTCCGGCTCATGGGCTCAAGAGCACATGATCAGTAGTTGTGGTGCGCTGGCATGTGGGATCTTCCTGGATCAGGGATCGAACCTGTCTCCTGCATTGGCAGGTGGATTCTTTATCACTGAGCCACCAGGGAAGCCCCTTTGTATTGTTCTTAAAACTTTCCTGTAAGTTTGAAACTATTTTAACATTAAAAAGTGGAAAAAACAAGTCTAAAAGCAATTCTTTTATTTACAGTATAAAGGTTACAAAGGTATATATGTATTTATATATATAATACCCTTAAGTTACAAACTTCATTGTAATGTACAATGCTCTATGTTGATGTGCAACTCAAGGGAAAGTGTTGTCTATGCATTATACTTACAGAGTACACATAAAGCTTTCTCATTATTAAGAACACAAATACTGCCCTGTTTTACACCATGGGTTTTGATTTGGTAGTCTGGTAATGCCAGAAGACTTGAGACCTAAATTTTAAACAATACTTAAAAAGAAGTCTTGTTTAAATACAGGATCCCAAAAGGAAGGAAAAAAACAGAATATCACATACTTTTAACTCCTTGTAGAAGTGTTATCCTAGCTTTTTAGGTTTTAATACTTAAAAAAATGAGAATTGTGTGGGACAGAATACATACAAGAGGGTATAATCAGAGTTTGCACAGATCAGCCAAAACAGGCCTTTATAGGTGGTGTTTTTGCCACATCAGTTTCTAAAAGACCTTGGGTCTGGTACCACAAAGGAAACAGATTCTTTGGGTACCCAGGTCTTATCACGCTGAACCCATCAGTGTTGCAGTGTTACCCAGACTGTAAAACATAACACTGGAGTCCAAACTAGAGAAAAACAGTTGGAAATTGGTTCTTATGGTAGAGAAGATTTGGTTTAAAGTATGAAGAGTGTCATCAAGATTGATGACTGTGCCAAACCCCAAACTTGTAGCTTAAATCATTTCTTTTCCTCCAAATTCTATTAATTCACAAAACAAGGTGACAAAACGTAAGTGACACCCACCTGAACAGGACTGACAGGAGGAAAGCACGTCCCCCGCCTGGGCAGCACACTCACAGTACAGGCTGGCGCCAACAGCATCGTGAGCACCCGACTGTCAAAGGGGGCGGTTTAAAGTAAAGACCAAGACGTTAAAGGCATGACCTAAACTCTGTACAACTACAGGACACTGAAACCGTGGAGAGGGAGCCCAGGAGACTGTGTTCCCTATGCCATCCCAGTCACTGCCACTTCAGCGCCTTTCTGGGCATGACAAAGGCTGTGCCCGAAAGGCTGCCTCTAGTGATAGACGCGAGGCAGGCTGGATAGAAAGGGACTGATACTGAGGGAGAAAACGGAGAAACTCATGCAACCTCCCTTATTTTTGTAAGGTGCCCTTTTTACTGAGTTTGAATGCCCAAGTGTTCTAGAGTAAGTGAAATTTTGCTAAGTTTTAAATATCTTCATTATTTTGATTTCTCAGATGAAGCAACAGTCTATCTACCACATGTAAGGAGTTTGAGCAAATGAGATGTTTAAAAGCTGTAAGTGTGGAAATGATTGGATCTGCAGAATCTACAAAGGGGGGTAGATAAAATACACACTGATCTCTTCTGCTGATAGATAAGTATTTCTTTAAAAAGGCTTTCTCATTGATCCACTTAGGGCAATGAGCTTACTTTTAGTTGTGATTTGCCTTACTAAGAATATTCCACACTATTCTCCTTCCCAAACTTAAGTATGATTTTGCATTTAAAAAAAGATGCATGATGAAAAGACCAACCTTCTTAACTGTGCTTGGAGTTCTTTCATGCTGGCATAGGCCAGTGACTGAGCATCCTTTTAAACACTGTCCAGTTTGCCAGGTGAGCAGAACTGGAGGTTTACTTTGATAAAAATATGAGGTGGTTAAGACTTAACCTCTGACTGATAAGTAGATGGCATGGTATGACTGAGAAATAATGGATGAGGTGTTGCTTGAGGGCAGGAATTTTCTTTTGGACCCTTCAGAGTGCCTGTGAAGAACCGCACATGAATAAATGCTTATTAGATGAAAGAATTCATGAATTAATATATAATTAACTAGATTTGACATTTCAAAAATTTCTCTAGGGCCCCAAAGAACCTTTTGTCTATTCATTAGGGACTTAATGTCACCTTGGAAGAGGTGATAATTAGGATCCAAGGGTCTATATGGGACTAGGATAAAGAGGGACTCAAAAAATTTTGCATTTGTGTCAATGGCATGGAGTTAAGATTATTATTAAACTGAGCAAAGTACTTCCAGGACTCAGAAGTTAGAAATCTACCAGAATACCTAATTTTACAATAAAATGAAGTATCATTTCTCTGTTACATCTTTTTAGTTTCAACCAATCTATTTTGTGGCAATTCAAAGATTACAGGTCATATGGTAGACTTTTGTTGAATACAATAAAATGTTCATTGGAGAGCAAGCAATAAATGCCATATTTATGCATTACATCAAGGACACATTTAATTTTAAAACCAGAATAAGCTTTGGTTCAGTCGGCTAAAGTGGAAAGTAAGAATAGAGGTGACAAGAAATTCAGGTCAAGTTTATAAAAGAAGAAATCTTGTTAAGATATTTTTTAAAGTTAATACATAACAACCATTCTTCCAGTTGGCAGTTTAGCTAGTGTTGAAGAGATAGATGTGTTCTATGTGTCTATTAATTGTACCTTAACTGGAAATTACTGATCTGCTAGAAGTATGCTTGTGTATGTGTGTGCTTTAGGGAAAGGGTTTCAAATCAACCACATATGTAGTCTATTACTAGTGTAAAATAAACTTCACTTAATATCATTATACCATAGAAGTAGCTATATTGCTCAAAAACACATAATCCTGATATACAGCATAATTATTTTAGAATTGTCCATCATCACACAGTTAAGGAGTGCCTCCATGCCCAGCACAATGAAACATATAGCTTAAAAAGGTGAGCGGGGGTGGGAGGACTGCTGCTATCCATTTTTAAAGACAGTGTGCATAACAAAATAATTCTAGATCACCAGGCAAATAAAATAGGGACATAGAATGGTAGAAAATGGCAGATTCCTCTACTATGATCTAATGGAGAAAAAAAAAAGCCATGATAAGAATTCAAATTTAAATGAAACATATTTCCAATAGAATGTAGTACCACTTGGCATGTAATATATCTGATAGACATCGGTAAAACAAATGAATATGACTATAATCAATTTCAACTTAAAGTTTAAGCAGAATCCCAAATCAGTCCCTCTTCCTTACACAGATATGCAGATCTCAGTATGCTTTGAGACGAAAGAGATCTGGCATTTTACTTCTTCATTGGATATTGGGAAAAAAAAAAAAGACCTTTGGCTTTCTAACCAGCCATTTCATTCACGGCATCAATAGTGGATGGCAGTGACATGGAAATGTATGCTGGATATTTGGATGGTTTAAATATTATGTACAATCAATAGCTTATAACCAGTGAAAATAATAAGAACATAATTCAGCGTGTCTAAGATATAAGGAAAAAAAAAAAGCAGAGAAAGTGCTTAAGTCTACAGGTCTTCCCTGAAAACTTCAAAAATGTTTACCTTTTAAGTAGGTAGGGCTTTTAATAGATTTTGCATAGCAGCTTACAAGATAATTTGAATTTAAAAATATGGATATAAATTAAACAAGAAGACTGGAGGTTCTCTCAAAATTAAAAACAGTCCATTATAACCTTTTCTCAGATGTGGACACACTTTTGTCCATCAAAACCATTTACAGTGAAATGTAGTCTTGTCCAGATTCCACACAGCTTAAATTTTTTTTAAGAGTAAATTTTGGTTTATTAGCTAAGTGCATGTAATCAGCTGAAAAAAGCTTTGTTACCATTCTGTTAGGATGATAAATTAAGAGAATAATCAGTAACAACGTGAATGACTTGTTGATCAGAGAGATTTTTCCACTTATAAAAATATAGGAAATAAACAGTTTGATCTCTCCTGCATGCAATAATTTTCAATAACTTTGTGAGAGTACAGATGACAGGAACAGGCACTATCAGACTTCACCTAGCCTAAAAGGTGCTAAAACATGGCTTTAAAATAGGCAAATGACCTTCAAAGTAATATTTTTGATTCCTGTACATGTCCCAATATTTAATATGAAACTTTTCTAGGTAGGTGAGTTTATAGTTACGACTACCTAATAAATACTGTATAACATACATTAAAGTATTTCTTCATATAAAATATTAGATATAATTTCCAGGTAAGGTTTGTTTGAAGACTTGAGGAAAGGACTCACATTTTCCAACAAAAGTATAATTGAGCCTTTTCTTCCTTTCCTTTTGCTTTTTTTGGAGAGGGAGGGGGAAGTTTTAGAGAATGAGGAGGAGGAAAGCTCACAGGCCATCTGGCTGCTTGTAGCCATCTGTGTGGAATGTGGAGAAGACATCTACACCCTCAGGTGGGTCCCGAGGACACAGGATGGGTCCATCGGAATGAGGGGATGCTACTCTGCGGCTCCCTTCCACTTGACACAGGGAAGCCCACCACATCCTCAACAGTCTTCCTAATTCAAAATCAAAGAGAAATGAAAAGTCAGCTGTTCTAGAAAAGAGGTGAAATATCAAAACTGCCCATCTGCAGTTACCATTTGAAGATAATTTGCCACATTTTGGCATCTTGATACAAAATAGCTATTTACCAAGGCTGTCTCATTCATAAAAAGCACCTGATTTGTGGTATGAGAGTCCCACAAACACACTTACTTGAAGAAGAACCTGGTCACCCATGACTGGAAAGCTGCTGACATTTGTTAAACATGCAGCTGAAGGGCTCTTATTCTTGGGGGTGCTTGTGGTCAAAGGAAACCCCCCATACACTTTCGTTTTGCATCAAGACTCAAAAGATGCTAAGAAACCTAGGGATCTTGGTGCTATGACAGTTAAAGCTTGAGCAAAATCAGCCGAAATGCACACAATGCTTAACTCTCCTGTGCACATTTAAATCACACCTCTTTAACACATCTTTTCCATAAAAGAAATGAGCGGGGTGGCTCAGAAGTTCCCCCAGAAAAAATTCTCAATGCCTTATTAGCCTTTCGTACTAACACAGAAAACCTCACCAAATGGCTTTGCTGTGTAAGTCTATGACTGTATTGTTCAACTTCTCAGATTAATATTACTCTCACTGCAAAAAGTGTCTAAGCTCACTTATCTGAGGGTATTGTGTGTTGATATTCTGCTTCCGGAAATCTTAGCTGGATCTTCAAGATATTTTCTTTCTTTTCTGACTTGCAACATATCCCAGATGGAACCAAACTTAGATTTATGAAATTTCAAAACATTAAGAAAAGCTCTTAGAAGTTATATTCTAGCCTAGATTTCAATTTCCAGTTTTAAGTAGAACATTTTGGGGACTGGAGCTGGGATAAGAACTGACTCATGGGGCAGAGGGAGGACAATGAGTTTACAAAGTCTAAGTTGAACCGTCTCTGCTCACTGGTCTGCTCTTTTATATGTCCTGCTTATAGGTCTGTCTACACTCAAACCAAATAGCTCTTTGCAAATGTACATTTGTGGGTGTTTTTTTTTTTTTCTTCTTATCTTTGGATTGCTATCCTCCAACAACCTCCATAGTACACACATCCTCTATGGCATTTCTGATAACTCTAGTAAATGAGAACTATTCCTAGACCCTTCCCCAGAGGGCACAGAGAACAGCCAAGTCAGTGTCATCTTTTCTTTTGGATCTGGGGACTGTACTAACCTTGACATTTTATATAGCTATTATACTGTTGTAAATGGTTTCAGATATATACCTCTTTCATAATTAGGAAAAGGAAGCTGAATGTGATTCTCCAGTACTGCAGAACCAGCCCTTTCGCTGCTGCTGTGGTCTCCTGAGGACACATGGGGTGAGGCTGAGCGAAGCCCAGGTAGCTGTTCCATGGTCTCGGTGCCCTGCCCACTGCAGGAGGCGTGACGGAGCCAGCACGGAGTGAGCAGTGCTGACAGATGCCGCTCTGCTGCCCTGGAGGGAGAGGGCCTGGGCCTGGATCCTGCCTGGGCTCACACAGCCCAAAGCGACGCGACACGGTGTTTGTGCTGAAGGTGTGCTGCTTCACTGATGTGTACTCTTTAAAACAAGCTGGCTCTACAGGATTTATCTTGCTTCAAAAGATCTACCAGTTGGAAAAGATACCACACTAAGGAAACCCACCTCAAGACTGTTCCTCAAAATTAGGATAGATGACTTCCCTGGAATGGCAGTGATATCCAGTTATTCAAACAGTGACTAATAAAGCTCCATTAACCCTCACCAAAGGCACATTTGGTCAGCAATAAAAAATGGCTTCAGCTAATGAGGATTTTCTTTGAAAAGAAATCTTACCCCTGGCTCCTACCAAAGAGGAAAATCAGAAAATCCTAAAACAAGCAAAACTTTGCTTTCAGAGCAGTGGTTACCAACTTGCTCTTCAAGTTGGTCACTACCAGAAAGGGAGTGGAAAGCAAGGCAAATCAAATCTCTGAAGTTCTAAGTCCTAAAGTGAGCACTTAGGCGTGGCAAAGCCAGTGACGTGGCAGGACGTGATGGTCAGGGTAGGATACAGGGAGAGCCAGGACATGTGAAGAACCCTTTGGTGATGCAATTCAAGGACTTCCGAGGGTAGGAGGAGTAAATGAGGACAGTAAATTCCAACCAAATGTCTAACCTACACGGAGTGACCAAGAAGCCCAGGCTGCTGCAAACTAGCACCTGTGAAGGGATGGTTGTCCTAAGTAAGTGGTCAAGGTTAAGCCTGAAACAAATTCTATTGGAAGGAAGAGAAGAAGAAAACGCTCAGATGTTTGATTATGCCCAAAATGAAAAAGAATGAGCCACCCTTCTTAACAAGGGATATAAACCTAATTACTTAGAAATCACATTAGGAGACGAGACAATAAATTAACAGATTCATTTTGGAGCTTACTAGAGTCCTAGAATTTCTGGCCAAGGTAGCTTGTAAAGAGCAAGCTCTTCTTCAAACATGGTAAGCTCAGCAGTGATCTGCAGGTCCTTGTCAAGGCACTGTGCTGGGGAGGGAGCAAAGAGCTTTCTGTTTGTGCTTTTTTTTTTTTTCTGAGGTGGAAATACTTCTTATGACATTCAAGGCTCTTTAACTGATTTTTTTTTTTTTTTTTTTTTGCTGCTCATACAAGCAGTCCCATGCGAGTGACTTTGGCCGACAAGAATGTGTGCAACACAAATACAATCGGCTTCGGACAGGAGTGCAGGTCCATGGTCTGTGGAGAAAGGACATTGATTGTCACTACTATACAGAGATGCTTTAATACACAAATATGCAAAGTAAATAAATTTGAACATGATATTCTACTTAAAAAAAAGATTTATTAATTTTCTGGCTGCACTGGGTTTTCGCTTCTTTGAGAAGGAAAACTTTCTCTGGTTGTGGCGAGTGGGGGCTACCCATCCTGTGGTCGGGCTTCTCATTTCGGGGGCTTCTCTTATTGCAGAGCATGGGCGAAGGAGAGCTCGGGCTTCAGTAGTCATAGCTCGCAGGCTCTAGAGTGCTGGCTCAGTAACTGGCACACAGGCTTAGGTGAGGTGGTCCCTGGCACGGGGGATCTTCCTGGACCAGGAACTGAATCTGTGTCCCTTGCATTGCAAGGTGGATTCTTAACCACTGGATCACCAGGGAAACACTTTTTTGTGTTCTACTTTTTAAAAAGAACTTGGATAAAAGATGTGCCAGATTTATGGCCACACTTGGGCAATTGGAGCTGCAAATGGAAGTATATTCAGAAGTAAGCCTATTCCATGGCATAATTAAACATGAGCATGAGAGTTCACATCCACAATTAGGACACTCTTAGTGGTGTACTAGACTCCACCATGCCAGGTAGGAAGAACTTAAAAGTAGAAGAGGTAAAGAAAAGAGCAATATCCTATATGGAAACCACTAACTGTAAGTATATTTCCCACAGGGAATCACAGTGAATTCAGCTGAAGTATGATCATCTATTAAGATTTTTGACACCCCTTATCAGTTTGTGGTGGGAATGGCAAATCTTGAAGCCAGTTGGGTGGGCTAGTTATACCTCCCTAAGCACAGGCCTCTAATTTGGACAGCTGATACCCGATGAACAGGTTTCAACAGACTTAAAGTCCATGGCTATCCATAGTTTTCTAAAGGTTCATCATTTAAAAGAAGATTTCTAGTCACAGTTTTCTCATTTGGAGTTTGAACTATATTATCCCTAAGATCTCTGTTAGTTCTAAAATTTCAAGTTTCTGTTTTCCAAATTTATACCTGTTGTGACTGTATCAATAGACATAAGATTACACATATAAGATAAGACTTGAACTACTGGCTCAATACCGTAAGACACAGAGGGATGACTTTTTGAATCCTTTATCATAATTTCTGATTTCTGAAGTACCCTCGACATACTTCTCTAGTTCTCCAAGGGGACTCAAGAATTCCTGTGGGTATTTCCTTTAAAGGACAAGGAAGTCAAAACAGATGATGGGTGTATGGACATATCTTTGCATTTTTTTTTTCTGACCAGCAGAATTTCTATAGCAACTAAGTCACTATTACTTTTAACTCTTATCCCAACAAACTGCTGATAACAGCAATGGATAGAACTCATTTATTAAAGTTTGTGAGGTGTAGTATTTTATATCTTACATTTGACAAAAGCCTGTTTCTTACAAGGTTATCTAATTTTTCCTGCTGACACGCAAACAAAACTTTAATAGGCAATGATTTCCTAATGTGGAGAAAACACAAAACAAAATCCCAAAGCCAAACCCATGCATCTTTGAAACCTGAAGAAGAATTTTCTTGGTTCCAAATGGAATATTAGATGGTAAGTCCATAATTTTCTATAACAAGAGGTAAAAAATGATAAGAGAATACCTATTAGAATAAACATGTTTTTCAGAAACATGCTTACCAGTTCTCCTTCGGGTCCACCAAAATCCAGATACAGATTTCTGATGCCATCATCAGCAGACATTTTCAGCCTTTCAAAGGGGTAGCGGTACAGGACGCTACTGGAACCTCCATTTTCCCTGGAGATAGTGAACCCACTTTCATAGTGGACGGTGAGTCTCACCTCTTGGCCATTTAATGTGCAACCTATTGAAGACAAGCAACAGACATCACTAATGAAGTTCCTACTTCAGTTAGAGAGTGACAAATGCTCCTTCTGACTTCAAAAAAGGGAAAAGGGAAAAGAATCTTCCTGAGAGTGTGTGATACCTAACCTATTTGGAATGTTCTGAAGTGAGTTCTGTTTTGGTCACTCAAGTCAATATCTTGATTGAGATGAGGAAGAAATTACTATAACTTTACTTGACATCTGATCTGATTCAGTTTAATTCAGTGAGTATCAACAGAACACTGTGCAGACAGTAGGCTGTGTGTGGTGCTGGAGAAGTAAGAGGCATGGTCTCTGCTCTCAAGACCTCTTAAGTGACAGGCGTAGACATGAAATCCCTAACTGCTTAAGGTAAAGGGTATAGAACATGACTAAATACCAAACTCAATAAGGCCCAAGTTGAGGAATGGTTTCCTGGAGAAATGGGACTTGAGAAAGGCCTGAAAACATGGTCAAACCTGATAGGAAGTGAGGAGCAGGAAGAAGGTTTCGAGTGGGCAAGAAGGAGGAACAATCAAATGAGAAAAGGCAGAGACACCTTTCAGGGCAGTAACATGGTTGGTAGTTGGGAAGTCACGCTGCCAGTCCTACCAAAGATAAAATTCAAAAAGATACATCTGAATTGATGAGACCAAAAGAACTGATCATTAAGACTGGCAAATGTCTCCTGTCAAGACTGGTGAAGTCCCTGTTTCATCAACATTTAAGCTGTTTTATTGTTAGTATAGAGGCTACTGGTGAGAGGCCTTCTGCCCCATGGGAATTAACACAGTCCTCTGAGAGCTGAGCTTATCATCACTCAAAGGGCCAGAGCCGAGAGAGGGAGAATGGCTGTAAGCAGGAAGAATGGTTCCCAAACAAGCAAGTCCTCATACCCAGGCCAATGTATCCTTTCACTGGACATGAAAAATACTCAGTCAAGGCAGCTGGCATGTTCAAGAAATAAGGAAAAGGAATAACCCACAGAGGAGAGTTTTGAACAATGAACTCTGAATATTAATTACTTCAGAAAAGAAACCAACAATTTAACAGAAGAAGGTGGTAACGCGCATCTGAAGGACATGCCGGCTTCTTTATGTATGTGTGTATATGTGCATGTGCACACCAAGCACGCGTGTCCTATTAAAGATGTGACAGACTAAGCGCCTGCCCCACGTGTGAGTACGTGCACACACACACACATTTCAAAGGCGTCCTGGTTCTTGTCAGAGTGATTTACTTTCAGCCAGTTTAGTATGTCTGGAAAGCTCTAAATACAGAATAAGTGATTAATAAGTACTTGACTTGAACTGTGGAAATGAAAGTATTACCAAGGTAAAATATTGAAATAGAGTTGTCAATGAGAACAAAAAAATTCAAAATTACCAAAAAACAAGTTTCTTTTGTCCATTTAAAAATATAAGGAACCAGGTGGTCCTTATTTTCTCTCTAGTCAAGCCATTTGTATTTAAACAATTGTGAGCCAAAGACTAAACAGATTTTGGTTTCCTGTATTATGAAATTTACAGACACCAAAGGAACAACACGAAACTAAAAAATGTTCAAAAGCCACATTGTACTCTTTGTTTTGGGAAGCATATCTCTCTAGATACTTGAAGATATAGTGACCCCATGTGCCAGTGATAAGTGTGCTGGCCAGACCCCTGGGACCCAAACAAGGACACAGAGCATCCAGCCTGTCTAACTGAAGACTTCTCCATCCCAGAAATCACATTCTGTGGCCAGGACAAAAACCAGAGCCCACAGTCCTTAATGTGGTGACCAATCACAATGGGTGGGAGACAGGCAAGTGAGAAAGACAGTGTGGTGTGGTGACTTTGGTCAAAATCCAAGGCGGGATCTAGTCATTGGTGTCACTGCTTGAACCATCATTGTGGTTGTAAGGAAAATACAGAGCACATCCTAAACAGCTGAAGAATTGTGACAACACTGAAAAAGCTGTCTGGTGTCCCTGTTAGAAGATAACCCATGGAAATGCTGCTCATGCAGTTCTAAGCCATAGAGACCCCTCACTTTCCAAAATCAATGGAAAGGAAGATAAATCACAAGACTTTCTGCTCTCAAAATATTTTCTCTTTTTATATAAATCCTGTAAAACTAGGTTTAGGAAACTACTTAGAAAACAGGAGCAAAACTAAACCAACTTCTAGGCAAGATGTTCAAAGTAATTAAAACCATATTAGAAACTGCAATTGTGTCTTAATTTTGACAACTTTCTCCTTAAAATGAAAAGCAATCTGGAAATACCTATACATACCATATACACAGATAAACACATATGAACCCATCCCTTCAAATTCATACAGACAAGCCACAAGAGGGCGCTTCAACAAAGGAAAGAAACCACCAGGGTGATTGCCTTTAGATGCTCATTTCAGTACTCACTGGCACACCTCTTCCAACTTTGCAACAGAAACCCCAATTTCAGATTCTTCGCTTTTCTACAGCTATAAGCTCTTCCAGATGGTCACACTTTTAAGGGTGTCTGTCCATGTTCCAAATCTTAACAAGAGGGTCAATACACCTAGTATTTAGTAAGTGAGTCCTCACATTATTAAATATTTAAATAATGAGGAGTAAAACTGCCATGTTATGTTGCACAGAAACTGTTGTGAATGTGTTCAGAGTCACATAAAAAACTTATGAAAACTTTGCTACTGAAATAGAGAAACTCAGTTTCTTTCCATCATGATTACCTTCAGGTGTCTTATTTCAGAACATTTTTAAGTCTGGCACACAGGATAATGATTTTTACTTTAAAATAAAGAATGACAGTTCCATTTAATTACTGTTAGGAATGAAATGCCAGGATCTATACCTAGAGATACTTCCTTGATCAACTCAGCAGCTGCATGGCAGCCCTGAACGAGCATCCGGGTCCAGGTGGACAGATCCCGATGTGTCTCCACCCTGAAGAGATGCATCTCAATGCCCTGCCGAGAGCCTGTCCTGGTGGCGAACGTCAGGTCAGATCCAAGGGAGGGTGAGCGACACCCAGAGCCAGAATGAACCAGCCTAGGACCACAAGCACAGCAAAGTTCAAAAGTCATTAATGCACTGTCAGAGGACAATCTCAACAATTTATGCTGACAAAAATGCAGAAAATTATAAGTGTCATCAGCAGTTTTTAGGTAAGTATATCTCAAAACAAGATTATAGTCTTTGACATAGATACTGTTCTGTTTTCCCATAAAAGTGACTCCTGGTGTCACAAGCAGAACACTAGGCCAGATGGCCCAAGAACCTCAATTTCCCATTAGCTTTTTCATGCTCCCATGAAAGGCTGTACTGTGCTTAGTCACTCGGTCGTGTCCGCCTCTTTGCAGTGCCATCAGGGAAACCCTCCCAAGAGGCTAGGCAGGTTAAAAAAAAAAAAAAGAAAGACTCAATTTTGATTAAGAAATAAGCCACAAACATGCATATCCTCCCCCACTGTCATCAACAGAATGGTAATTTTTTTTACCAAGGATAAATGTATACCAATACATCATAACCAGTCAAAATCCAGGTTTGGACAAATATATCAATATAAAGACATATAGCCATCATTGTAATATACAGAGAATTTTCATTGCTCTGAAAATCCTCAGTATACTGCCTACTTATCCTCTCTCTTCCCAGGCAACACCTGATCTTTTTATTGTCTCTTGGAGAATGTCAGATCTAGAGCAGAAAATATACAAGTCCAGAATGTTCTATCATAACAGCTAATATGGCAATTCTCAAATTTTTTTTTTTTTTTGGGCCACACAATGCAGAACTTCCCTGACCAGGGATTGAACCCGTGTCCTCTGCAGTGGAAACATGGAGTCATAACCACTAGACCACTGGGGAAGTCCTCAAATACTTTTACATAAAGGCCCTATCAAAAAGGCTCAGAAGTCCAGCTGAAGAGGCTACTATTGGCCAAAGATAGACCACGATTTTTTCTTTTTTCTTCTTTTAACTGACTGGTTCTTCAAAAAGTTAAACAGAGGTACCATATGATCCAACAATTCCATTCCCAGGTATGTACCCAAGAGAAATAAAAACATATATTAGAATAAAAATTTGTTCACAAATGTACATATCAGCATTATTCTTAATAGCCTAAAAGTGGCAATAGCTCAAATATCCATCAATTGATGAGTAGATAAAATGTTGTATGTATATACAATGGACTATTATTCAATCATAAAAAAGAAACTTTAGAACTACTTGGCTACAGCTCTTGACTCTCATTCACTTAAAATATGATACTACTCTATTACAAAAAAAAAAAAAAAAGAAGAGATGTGCCATCTTTTTACTTGAAAAAGTGAGTTCCAGGAATTTCCTGGCAGTCCAATGGGTAGGATTCGGCACTTTCACTGCTGTGGCCTGGGTTCAAACTCTGGCCAGGGAACTAAGATCCCACAGGCTGTGCAGCATGGCCCAAAAAAATCATTCTGGGGAGAACAGTCAAATCAAGAATGGGACAACAATGAAACAAAACAGAGAAGAGAAAAAACATGAGAAACATAAGCAAGAAAGAACCTTAGTTTCTACAATGTGTCCTACATATTCTGTCCCATGAGATGCTCATAAGAATAGGGTTTCAAGGTCAAAGATAAGAAATGTGACATTCATGAACTAAAAAATATTTTCAGATAAAAGGGAAAGAGCAGAACATTGTCTAAGAAAGTATGACTGTTAAAGCATTTAAAAAATCCCTTCAACTAATAGTGAAAAACGTCCCACAAAGAAAAGCTTAATCCCGGATGGCTTTGCTGATGAATTCTACCAAAGATTTAAAGAAGAATCAGTACCAATTCTTTATAAAGTCCTCCAAAAAACAGAAGAGGGAATACCTCCCAACTCTTTCTATGAGGGCAGCAACACCCTAATACCCAGACCGAAGACATCTCAAGAAAAGAAAAACTATAGACCAAGATAATTTATAAATACAAGACACAAAAATTCTCATCAAATTATTAGCAAATTGAATCTAGCAAGACCAATAAGATTTATCTCAGAAGTACAAGGTTGGTTTAATATTCAAAATCAATATAGTAATTTATTTATAAATTGATTCAATTTGAAAATTATTTAAAAATTTATTTATAAATTGATAAGTAAAACCATATAAGTAGAATAAAGGACAGAACCTTCAAGATCACTGTAATAGACATGGAAAAAACATTTTAACAAATCCAAACTCATTTAATCAAATCAAAAATTGAAACCACTCAACAAATGTGGAATAGAAGGGAACTTCCTCACTCAGATGAAGTGTACCTAAAAAAAAAAACCATAGCCAACTTTGGGTTGTTTAGGGTTGGGTGAGAGAAAAATGAAGAGTGAACGCTAGTGGGTAAAGAGTTTCTTTTTGGGGTGATTCAAGTGTCCTAATATTGACTGTGGTAGTTGTATAACTCTGTGAAAATATTAAAAAGCATTAAACTTCATACTTTAGGGATTCCTTGGTGGCTCAGTGGCAAAGAATCTGCCGCCAATGCAGGAGATACAGGCTTGATCCCTGGTCTAGGAAGACCCCACATGCTGCAGAGCAACTAACCCATGTGCCACAGCTACTGAGCCTGTGTTTTAGAGCCCAGAAGCTGCAACTAGTAAGTCCATGTGCCGCAACTACAGAAGCCCACGCACCTACAGCCCGTGCTCTACATCTAGAGAAGCCATGGCAATGAGAAGCCCCGTGCACCACCTGCTCTTTGCACTATATTTACTATATTAAGAAATACAGTATATTTACTATAATGAGAAATTAAAACTGGTAAATCTTTAAAATATTAATTCATTTAAAAATAAAAATAACAAACTTATTAGGTGCTAATATAAATAACATACTTTTATTAAAAATAATATTTTTCAAAATGAAATGAATGTGAAGACTGGCACTGTTTTAATTTTCTTCAAATCTCTTTCATATACAGCTTAATAAAAGACAGCTGAATTCTCTTATGTGTATCTGCATTCTGCCACAGTATGTAGCTGAAGTATACCCAGACTCACACAGGTATGCAGTTGGACAAGGAAGGAGTCTTTTAATAGCTATTTCAGATAATTGTGGCTACCTTTCTGTCCACCAAACCATTTAAGGATACACATTTATTGGTTCAAATACAGTACCTAACATTTGCTAAACATGCATTTCACACTTGTCCACCAAACCAAAAATCAACAAGTAGTTTCTTAAAGGTTAGTTGCAAGGTAGGATCTGAAACCTTATCAATAAAGTTTTTATGTGTGCTAAGTTGCTCCAGTTGTGTCCAATTCTGGGACCCCGTGAACTGTAGACCTCCAGGCTCTTTTATCCATGGGACTTTCCAGGCAAGAATACTGGAGCAGGTTGCTATGCCCTTCTCCAGGGGATCTTTCCAAGCCAGGGATCAAACCTGCTTCTCCCTGCAGGTCCTGCATTGCAGGCAAATTCTTTACCACTGAGCCACCAGGAAACTCTCAATTATCTTGTTACATTAAAAAATCCAATGGTCTCTTCAAGTGCTCGGGCCTGGTGGGCTGGGAAGACCCAGAGGAATCGGGTGGAGAGGGAGGTGGGATGGGGGACCGGGATGGGGAATACGTGTAACTCTGTGGCTGATTCATATCAATGTATGACAAAACCCACTGGAAAAAAAAAAAAAAATCCAATGGTCTCTCTTGCAGCTTGAATAGATCTTTTTTACCCTTGCATGATTTTGCAGCATCATGTATTGGTCATTTGGAATATATTTTTTCATTGGGCTATGCACATTTTCCAAATGTTAAAAGCATTTTATTATATAAAAAAAGTCACATTTGCTAATATTACTATTGATCTCATCAGATAAGTCTTTAAGTACTAGGCAGCTGTCAAAATTCATAGTGAGAGATGCAAGTTTTCCAGAATTCTAATTTTTTGTTTGGAAGATGGAAAGTTATAATTGTTAACAAATACCATCAATGCTTTCTTTAAATGACAAATTCATTTTGAATTTTATTTTAGAAAAAATAAAAAGTCTGACAAATACCCAAGTCTGAGTAGCCATAGTCTGTCAGCCAGTTTTTTTTTTTTTTTTGAAGGGAAAGTGGTGTTCCATTAAAAAAAAAACAAAAAACCAGTGAGTTCAGCTCACAAAACCACACATGCTTTTCTTTGCAACAAACCATCACACGTTCATATGCAGCAGAAGTGGACTCTAAGCACTTCCTACTTCATCTCACAGATTATCAACAAGATGGATACTCAAGGGCTGAGATTAAATAAAACTAGCAATTTTCTGCCTCAGCAAAGGCATTTAGAGGTTAAACTGGCATGTTTTCTCCCTGCAAGGCCATACAGTTCAGCGCCAACTGCCTTGATTCATGATAAGGTACAAGCAATTTTACCACACTCAGTGCAAATGTCAACAGTAAGAAAAGCAAACAACATGTTAATATTACTGTGAAAACAGTTTTGAACTTACAGACCCCCTGAAGAGGGTATCCCCAGAGATCCACGAAAGTATTATTTGAGAACCACCTCCCTGAGCTGACCCCTGTAGAACCAACATGCCAATTACACATTAGCTACATTAGCAAGAGTTAAATGAGTTTCAAAACTACTCCACATACAAGTAAAGTAATACAGAATGTGAGCAAAGTGTCAGGGTGTATTCCCTCATATTCAGTTTGATTGCTAATCTCAAATCAGACCTTAAAAAATATAAAGTCCAGGAGAATTTTTCCTACAGATTTGATTATGAAATATTTGGAAGAGGGAATCTAATTCAAACCAGCTGCTGGACTCTTGCGGCACAGCAGTTGGCTAGAACACACTGCCCAAAGGCCCCCTTAGCGGGGAGGTCTGATGAGCTCAAGCAGAGGCGGTACAGCGGCTTTGGCCCCACAAATCCCATGAGCACAACACCACTCAATCTTCCACATTGTCAAGTAGCCACGCTTTCTCTGAATCTTTTTCTTTTCCAGTCAAAGAAGGCATATAGGAAAAGACTACAAAATGCACATCCTGCAAAATCTACAGCACCTGTATCTAATTCTCTACTTGTGTCGGGAACTTGGCTTTAACCTCAGGAAATGTGTCAAATGAAATAAAAAGAATAAAATAAAAATCCTCTTCATTTATCACTTTCATGTTTTACTTAATTCCACAACCATCCCAAAATACCAACTATTAAGTAAACACACACATATAGCTTTGGTTTCCAAGAATCTGTAAATTTGCAAGCCAATGTAAATAGTAACTCATGTTAATTTATATCACCCTAACAGTGTTCTTTGATTTTTGAACTATAATTAATTTATTTATTTATCAGAGACTATCTACCTTTGCTATTGAATCATCAAGGTCCTTTCTGCAGGACTCTTATGTCCTGAAGGAATTAATCAGGGCACACCTCTCTAATTCTGAAGCTCAATAAATTCTTCATTTCTATTCTGTGATCTAAGGGCTACAGCTCTAAATTACAGAGAAACTCCTGAAAAGCTAAGTGAAAATTAGATTTTTATAAAAATAATGATACATGTAAGGGAACTTGGCAAATTGAAGGAAATCCTATATAATGTAAAAGTCTTCCTGTAATTTAAGAATTATCTTCCTCACGTGAATCTTTGTCTCCTGAAAGCAGGAATGCCCACACTGTTTCCCATGGGACGTACCAGATGACTCCATCATTTAGCCTTTTTGACTACCAAGTACTTTTTTGTGGGACTCCTTTTTAATGTGTAGTTTTTGAGTTGTATCAAAACCTGATTCTATTTAAAGCCCAAATTAACACTGAATGTGAATATGTTTCCTAGTTTCACACTAGATTACCAGCTTCTGGTTATTTCTTAAGACATATTGGCCTCCAAATCTACATTTCTCCATTCTTTTCCCTTCCAGCTCCCCATATCTGGCATACTAGAAACATCCTGTTGCTTCAGGATGTTTATTTGATGGAATCAAATGTACTCTTATACTAGAAAGAGAAGTTGAAGAACATTTTGGCTGAGTTGTGTAGTTTATCCACAGTACCACATTTTGGTTTAACTGATTTCATCACTCAGTCAAAATGCTGCCACAATTTCAGTGGTTTTCTAGTCACAGTCAATAAGGAAAAAAAAACAAAGCACAATTACTTATCTTCATGAGTAAGCAAGTATTGAAAAGAGCAGTTAGGGAGCTGCTTTGACAACTTAAAAAATACACACAAAAATACTAGTGGCAGAAACCATATATTCTGAGCTAGGAGCTGCAAAAATGATCAGTAGGGTTGTGAAAGAAAAGTTTTTGTCTAAATCGTCTACATCAGCTGCTTGAATGCTATTTTAGGCACCTAAAAGATAACAGAAGTTGTTTTAAAATTCCTTTGTAGACTCAGAGTAGGACAGATATTTTGTCGTCTTTAGTCTTACCTTGTGGCAACAAGAGGGTAGCTGTGACATGGTGATGCCCAGGCATCCCTGGTCCATGGCATGCAGTCATAAAGCAGCAGGTCCTTCTCAGTCACGGCCATGAGGACAGGTCTCCACTGCTGCCTTCCACCATCTAGCTTTGCCTGTTACAGAGGTGAGATCCAGGAAGGAGAGCTAACTACAATGATATGTAACTGTGAAAGTTCCTTCAGCGACCACCTAAGACAGTGGGGCTCCATTCTGCCTCCCCATCCTAACCCACGTGAAAGAAAGGATACGGCCCACAGGTTCCTTCACACTGGCACGGCCTCTCCACTGAGAGGTGTGAAGTAGATTGTGTAGCTGGAGAAAGCGCTCCCTGAGTGAATTACACACATTTTCTAATGATATGACACAGTTTCCTCCCCCTACTCCACAATAACTAATTATCACCAATTCTAATTAAACACACAGCACTCAGTTCAAAATGATAATAGTTTTAGTATGTCTGATGTGGGAATAACATCTTCTAAGTGCAAGATAGAAACTGTTACCAAGTAAGTCTGTAGAATCTAAAGATCAAAAATATTTTTGATCAAGACCTGCCATAAGAAATAACATTTTATATTGCAACTCAACACATATATATATAAATACTGAATTTAAAAATTTCCTAAACAACCATACTTCCTATCCTTTGTACAATGCACTCTGATAATTTCTATTTTATCTTTTTAAAATGGCAAAATGACCAACTATGTTCTATTTTGGAAAACACTGATATAAACTATTGTCAAAGAGATCCCCATTACAGTTCAGGAAGTTTATGCTTCAGTTTCAAATGTACCATTGCATTTAATTGCATAAAGCTCAGTTATCTCTGTGATAGTTTAAAAACGTAGGAAAACAACCACTATTTATATATATTGTCAAGGATCCAAGGCCAAAAAGCAAAAGACTATGTTCAAGTAAACCCCTGGTATCATCAAAATGTTTGCCTTCCTAAGATGAGACCTTTGAGCAGGGAGCGCTTAACAACAGAGTATTTCAACCCTCAACTTTTCAGCTCACTATCACTGACGGCTTCGAGGTAAATTTAAATTGATGAATCACTTTTCTCTCACTTGTCTTCAGATCCACCTTTTATCTTCTCTTCCTTAATGACTTCTGAAGGTAATATGAACATGTCAGAGCACTTTAAGAATACATCTATAATCTGAAAAGTGGCCTGAGTGGTTCCTTTTTGTGTTGTAACATCTACACTGAGCCTCTATTCCTGCTAGAGCTATGACTGGATTCCACAAGTGGAAAGTGAATTCCAGCCAGTGAAGCTACCCATGTTCAACCATGGGCTGAAAGCCCAAAATATATGACCCAACCCTGAGAATTCTAGCAAAATACAGGAGAAATAATTAACTCTTTCCTTACTGGTGAACCTGAGTTTTCTAAGACTTTATAGGTCTAGGGGTAAAGACTGTGATATCTTTCTAAGATTTTATACGTCTGGGGGAAAGACTAAGACTGTGATGTCTGGAGGGAAAGTATCAGCTGTAAAGAGGCTCTCTTGGATTCTTCAGTGCTGGGGTCACAGATACTCCAAAGGGATTTCTAGCTTATATGCACTACTAAGTCTTTGCCTCTGAGATTGTTATGGACAATATTTCATAGGGAAAATAATATAAAAATCTATCTTCCCAAAGGCATACAATGATAATCTGATTTTTTAAATGAACTTTTAAAGCTAAGTTATAAGACAGATTGTGAACGCTAGGTCACAGTATATGCATTTAGAAAATCTAAATTAAATGTATTTCTTCCCAAAGAAGAGAAAGAAAAACTGCTAACGTCAATAGAAACAATATCCAAACTAAAGACAGAGAACTTCTGTTTTCAATAAACAATTTTTAAAAAGTGTTTTTTCTTTAGCTCTTTCAAGTCCTTCGCTTTTGGAGAATATCTTTTCCCTCTTCTACTTAATCACTGGAGAAAAATGAAACCTCAGTTTCAGTCATTCTGTTTGTCTGTCTGCCTTAACTTACAAGGGTACTGTTTGCTTTCACTGGAATCAGAATGCCGCCGGCTATATATAGCATGTGTTTTCGGCTGTGGTATCAGTACAAGCAGCCTTGGGGCTCAACTGCTGAGGTGGTTTTTTCCCCCTGCTATCGAGTTTTTGGCCAGAGGAAAAAAGGATACTAATGTTAGGGTTCTGCTTTGCTTGTGTTTCAACACCCACACATGTGTACACCTGGCCAAACAATGGTCCTCTACAAATTTTATTTTTTAACAACTAGAGCTGAATAGCACTAAAGATGGAAAAATTAATCATAGTTATTATTCATTCCCTAAATCTCTTCATCCTACAAATATTTTTAAGAGGTGATATGCTTCTGTTCTTTATGCATTTTAGTATTATAATAGAAAACATAGAGCAAAAATAAACTGTGCCATTAATCCTGATTTAGTGTATATGTTTCTAATTTGAATCTTGACACATTTTGAGAATAATGAGGGACAAAGTAGAAACTGTGAAAACAAAGCTTTCTTTGGCCATCTTGGCTTTTCCATCAATACTCAAATGCCTAAAATACTTATTTTGTAGATAACATATGTCTCCCCACTTGGTAGACTTAAAGAAAATTCCCTCTTAAGAATATAAGAGGTATAGTTAGAATATAAGAATATAAATAATAAGAATATAAAAATTATAGTTATCAGTCACATAAAAATCATCATCAATAAAGAGATAAGTCCCTTGCACAGAAATTATTTATTAGTTACTGAACATCTATAGCCTAGGTTTTCCCTATTTTAGGCAAACTCAATTTATGACAATGTGAAATAACTAACAGATAAATTAAAGAAAGATCATTTAAAGTTAAATAAATAATCCTTCCCTAAGTTATCTGCCCCAAATGCCTATATTTTCTAGGTACGACTGAAACAGTTTCAATTATGTGTATGCTTTTCAGGAAATATATCTATTGCTAAAAGAAATGCTTACCTATTTTAAAAAGATTATATGATCTAAAAATATATTGGTCATTTTCACACTCATAGAATTAAATAATATTACAATTAAAGAAGGCTTTGGCATTTACCTAGTTCAACTTTTATCAGATATGTAAGTTCATTATAAAATTCCTCTGAGAAACGATATCCAATCTTGCTTGAACACCTTATTCTGAGTGTATTTGATTTGGGCGACCCAAACAACTGCTTGGAAAAAGTAAAAATCATGAATAGTTTAAAAATAGCACTTTGGATTAGTTCTGTAGTAGTATTTTTTAAAGAACTTGAAACTATTCAACTTAGTATTGTTTCCCAAGCCTGAGCTTATGTTCCTGGATAGTGTTTTATAATTAATGACTTGTCAACTTGCCTTTTGCATGTATATATGTAGACAAAGGAAAAACTTACTGAATATCTACTATATACAAAGCATTAGGCTAAGTTCTCTGGGGTGAAAGATTTGAGAGAAATGTGTTCCTGTCTTTGAAGAGCTCATAACTGAGTGGACGAAACACACACATAAAATATAGTCCATCAAGGGCAGACTGTGATGGATTCATGGCTTTATTTTTCTCCTTTCTTCTGGTCTGTATGTAGCATAAACCAAATTAACTCCACTTTAAAAGTCTGGCAACTCTCATATATTGCTGGTGGGAATTTAAATTAGTTCAGTCATGATGGAAGGCAATTTGACAATATCTATCAAAATTACTGATACAAAGTGTTAGTCCCAGTGTTTGTGGTTGTATGTGTCAGTCGCTTGGTCCTGTCTGATTCTTGGCGACCCCCATGAACTGCAGCCTGCCAGGCTACTCTGTCCATGGAATTCTCCAGGCAAGAATACTGAAGTGGGTTGCCATTTCCTGCTCCAGGGGATCTTCCCGACCCAGGGATTGAACCTGGGTCTTCTGCATTGCAGGAGATTTGTTACCATCTGAGCCACCAGGGAAGCCCACTGATGCAAATGCCTATATCTTTTGTGGTAGTTTAAAAAGATGTCCACACATTCTTTACCATTCTTCCCTTTAAAAGCTGGAGCCCTGGAGTGTAGACAGGACTTAGTAATAACTCACTTCTAATGAAAAGAAGAGAGAAGAAGAGCCTAGGTCATAGCCACATAGGTACTGCAGTGTCTATCTTGTTCTCTCTCTCAGATCACTTGCTCTGAGGGAAACCCACAGCTGTATCTTGAAGACACTCAGGCAATTTTGTGGAAAGACCTGCGTGGCAAGGAGCTGAAGACTTCTGCCTACAAGCAGCAAGAAACTGAGACTTCCTGCCAACAGCAATATAAATGAGTCACGTTGGCCCTCAGATGACTGCCACCCTGGCTGACAGCTTGAGTGCAACTTCCTGAAGGGTCCTGGGCCAGGACCACCCTGCTAAATGGCCACCAGATTCGCAGTCCTTAGAAACTGTGGGATATAAGTGTTATTCCAAAGACACAAGTCTTGGGGGTAATTTGCCGTATAGAGATAGGTTATTAATAAACCCTTTGAAACTGCACTTCTGAGATGTATCCTACAGATATACAAATATTCAGTTCTATGAACTCTAATGATCAAAGCTCAGGAAATGATGCTGAAATTTTGGAAAAATCCTTTTCTAACCAAAGTTTTACAACTTACTACCAGAAACTTAAGAACCAAATACATTCAGATAATGTGTGTTCTCTTGTTATCTGCTCTATCTGGATTCTGGAACCAAAGAGTTTGGACAGCACACGTGTGAAAGGACAAACTACAAGGTTATTCATTATAGCAAGGTTACTCATTCTTTATCAGGGCACAAGATTATGACAACAATACTGGAAGAAATGCTTATTTAACTACAGCCACACAATGAAAAACTATACACTGTAAAAAAGAATGTTCCATATGTTTTGATATAAAAAGATCTCCAGGATATACTGTTTCACAAAAAAACCCAGCAAAGTATTGATATAAAGTAGTGTGCATAATATGCTTTCTTCTTTTGTAAAAGAGAAAAAGAACATATTTCATATTTGCTTTTATCTGCATAAAAAACTCTCAAAAGAGTCACTATAAAGGAATCAAAGTGATTACCGTTCTAGGGGCTGAGGGGTGGGAATTAGGTGGATGGGGAACCAGAAGGAGGGTAAGACTTCACCTATTAACTTCTCATTTTAATCTTAGAACCTTGCGGAAATGTTTTTTTAAATCATGAAGATTTTTAACATTGCCAAAAGCACAGAACTACCACTCCATTGAGTTTTTCAACCAGCATATAAAAACATAGAAACAATGATAAAATACTAAAACTTTCAAAGTCATAAGTACTTATACCATGATTTTCATTAGTTTCTTCTGCTTATTCTAGTCATGCCTCCTAGAAATCATCACAGTACTAATTCTGTGTTCTAATTTATTAGAATCATTATTTGAAGTGTTCATAAAATTTCACAGCTGAAAATAAATAGTTCAGTGGAGTCCAAAACTGATTCACCTGGGGGAGCGAATGAGATTGCCAGGCCCCCCCATCAGTCTCCCAAATGGGGACTCCTGAGGGGACCACAGGGAGCCAGACTCTGAAACTGCATTTAAAATAAAACAAAACAACAATACAAAAGAACAAAACCTTTCTGGGCTGATACTGATGCAATCCCTGCCCCCCTGGCACACACGAAGGAACTAGGGTGCAAAGATATAAGGGAACTTTTAAAAAGAAAACCAATGAAGAATAGTTAGCACTCGAATGAACACTCATCTTTGACTCCCTAATCCTGTTTGTTTTCAGCTCCCTCTGGCCCAACTGACGGTGAAGGCCCCGAAAGAAAAAGGATGTGTTGTAACATCGTGTAGAACTTTTAGTCTCCCTTTTGTCAAACTTTAGATCTAAACTAACTAGGGTTATGTTCTTCCTTTCCTTTCACACAACCTCTAAGTTTTCTGGTTTCTTTCCATTTGTCAGTTGTAGAAGACAACTGCACATGTATTTAATAGCTTGTAAAATATTTTGTATATTTTAAATTTTTCCCAGATCAGGATAGTAAGCCTGTTCTCTCTGAAACTCTGTCAATAGACTAGAGCAAGAATTGGGAAACTATGGCCTGTACAGCCCACTATCTGTTTTTGTAAATGAAGTTTTATTAAAGCACAGCCATATCTATTCATGTTCATGCTGTCTATGACTGTTTTGCTGCTACCATGGCTGACTTAAGTAGTCGTGGCACTAATAGCCCTTTGCAAAATAAGTTGCTGATTCCATTCTAATATCATGAAATTTATCTCCAGTCACTAAGGATAGAAATGATAAGAATCTCTTCATAGTTACATTATGATGATGACTGTCATGACAGTCAATTCTGGTGGAAGTGATAATTAGCAATAAATAGCTAAAGACTAGGGGAGGAGAAACAAAAGATCTACAAGTTAGGCACTGGAGACCTGACTGTGATAAATATTCCAGACATACGAAATGGGGGAACCATCCTGGCTCTGAACGGTGGCCCGGTAAGGCCTTGCCCTGCCTCCCCGCCTACCTGTTCTGCCAGCCAGGCAATGTGCTTAACCTCCTTGCCGCCTCCCGCTGTGCCGGTTGCACCAAGCATGGCATTGAGTTCAGCCAACACCTGTGGGAGGAGAGCCATTATGTTGGTGTGGATAGCTACGAACCAGGAGTGTGCTGTGGCTGTATCCTTGCAACGGAGGATCAACGTGTTCCTGCTATCAGGAGAATGGAGCTCTATCAATCTGTGTGGAAAAAGAAAAAAGAAAATGAGCTAGATCAGAAGCCATCAAAACTGCCATGGTTCAACATACATAACTGAAAATCAACTTTAATTTTACATTCCAAAATATAAATGCTTTTTCTTAATTCCTTAGAGTCCAATCCCAGAGAAATCCACATGTGGAAAGATCATCACCAGAAAGACTAACTGCTGGGTCTGCTGTTTCAGTATTCATGAAATGACCTGAAATGAGAGAACCTAGTGTAGAATCCGTAGCAAGAACACTTCGCTCCACCTTCATTTCCAAGTCAAAGAAATGGAGAGCCTGCTTGTTGAATCTCATGGGCACATTGTAATGAAAGAATTTTTTTTTAAATACTTAGAAAATTCTGGTATATAGAATTGCTAGGTAAGCAAAACTTATTGCCAAAAATTGAACTGAAATTTCCACTGTGTGAAATAAAATAGCTGAAGAATATGACTCTCTATGAAAATTTGGAATTGTTTTCTAGGATCTGGGTAATATCAAATGATTAAATCATTCTCCAAGTAGTGGAGGAAAAATAGTTAAGAAATCTTCAACTCTATGACTATTATTTATTAATGCTCAATTGAGAACAATCTCTACTTCAAAAGTATCCTTTAGGACTTATTTAAATTTTTTTAAAGGTACACGCAACCAATTCCTTATAAAGCAATTTGCTGGGTACTATCTTGTGTTTTGATCAAAGCTTTTGCCAAGATGAATTTTAAAAAATCAATAAATGACTAACATATGTTCACCACCGTGCTCTAACAGTGAACATTTATATCTTTTAAAAGGGAAAAAATAAAAAGCTCTTCGGAGTGTTTTTCATGGTAGGCTGAAAACTGACAAACTGCCACTGACCAAGGAGAGAACTTCTTATTCTTTCATCTTTCTGAAGACAGTTTTTGCTTCCATGCAGCCCTGTCACGAGATCCCACAGTACCTGACAAACATGACTGGTTTACAGGTACACCAACCAGCATGTCTGCCTTGAAGCTTGCATCCCTCTCTCTGGTCATATTTAGAAATTCCTTTATAATTCCACATATTAAAAAAAAAAGTTCCACATATTTTAACTTGCCATACTTAATGTGGCAAATATTCATTCTCATTTGAGCTCTGGTCAGTCCATCCTTTCTTAAATAAACATTTAATGAAAACCTACTGTTTTCTAGATTCTATGCTTGACACTGTCTTAGAGATACAATAGTGAAAAAAATAGAGAAAAACTAGTCTCTCCTCTCACTGGGCCTATCATCTAATGGGGAAGGCAGAAAGTTTATATTTAACTAATATACAAGTTACAAAAACTACTTCTATAAAGAACTGTGATGACTACCACAAAATTCTTGGCTCAAAAAGGCACTCCTGAGATGTTAGCAGCAAAGCAGGACTGCAACGGGGGCCTCTTCACCACTAGGGCACACTTACCAAACTGGTATACAGCTTATAAACACATCTATCCATGCTACCTACCTACTTATCCACTGACATGCCCTCCCACTAGACTTACCCTGCTAGCTACCTGAAGGTCTACCCACCAGTCTATCCATGTTTCTTATGACTTCACAGTTTTACAGTAACAGCCAAATAGGCCAGAGAGTTCTAGAAAATAGTCAAAACATAAAATAAGATCTGTGACCAGTCGAAACACTTCACGAAGCCCATACCTGAAGCATCTTTAGATTGCAAGTCACAAGCTGTTTTGCTTCTGTTTTAGTTATAGTTCTGATGAGTTTATTTGATTTCCTATCCTATAGCTAAATACAGCAAGAAGTAGTTTGAGATTAAAACTTTGGGGGTTTTGAATAGCAGGTTAAGTCTGGATATTAATTGGTAAGCAACGTGGAATCACTGAGGATTCTGAACAAGGGGACAATATGATCAAGACAATGAATTAAAAAATTAACTTTATGAGATATGTGTACACCTAGGTTCAGAGGAGCATCATTCACAATAACCAAAAGGTGGGAATAACCCAAATGTCCATCAATGGGAGGGATAAACAAAATGGGATACACAAACACATAATATTCAGCTTTAAAACGGGAAGAAACTCTGACACATGCTACACAGTACGAGTGAACCTTGAGAGGATTATTCTAAATGAAACAAACCTATCACAAGAGGGCAAATATTATATGAGTCCACTTATATGAGGTACCTAGAGTAGTCAAAGTCACAGAAACAAAAACTAGGATGGTAGTGGCTTGGGGGTGGGAGGAGAGGGAAATGGAGAGCTGTTGAATGGGTACAATTTTTGTTGTACAAGAGGAAAAAGTTCTGAAGATTGGTATTATAGTAATATGAATATAATTAATACCACTGAACTACACATTTAAAAATAGTTAAGATGGTAAATTTTATGTTGTGTGTGTGTGTGTGTGCATGTGTGTGCTCAGTTGCTCAGTCATGGGATTGAATCTTTGCAACCCCATAGACTATAGCCAACTAGGCTCCTCTGTCCATGGGATTTCCCAGGCAAGAATACAGTAATGAATTGCCATTTGCTCCTCCAGAAAAATACTTATGATGGTAAATCTTATGTGTATTTTATCACAATTAAAAATAATAAGCTAAAAAATAATTTTATGGTGTGATGTAAGATGGATTACAATAGATAAATGGCCTGGGGAGATTTAATTGGATCCAAAAAGGATGAAACTATCTGTTGAGTCACCAGCAGGACACACACTCCTAGGCAGGAGGAACTCTTCCATCCAAAAAGCCCAGAATAAGTAGAGAGAAGAAAAGAGATTTCTGACAAATAGCTTAATATTCACATTGACCTTTATTTAGTTTTCTATACTATTTTATAATGTTTTTTTCTTTTTAAAATGTTATTTTTCACTATATCAATTGTTGCTGACATGGTCCTTAACATAAATATTGATATTTGTTGGCTAAAAAATGATTATATTCTCTAAAAAAAATTATACACTTGTTATGGAAGATTTAAAACAGTACATTACCCCGACTCCCTGGCCCTGAACTCCTGGCAACTGTTGATCTGTGTCCAAGAAATCTGTAGTATGTAACTTTCTCACTTAGCAATATGCATTTAAGGTTCCTCCATGTCTTTTGTGGCTTGAGAGCTTACTTTTTTCTGGCTGAATAATATTCCACTGTCTGGAGGGACCATAGTTTGTTTATCCATTCACCTATGGAAGGTCCTTTTGGTTGTTTTCAAATTTTGGCAATTATGATTAAAGCACTCATGTGTAGGTTTCCGTGTGGACCTAAGTTTTTGACTCCTTTGGGTAAATAGTAAGGAGCACAGTTGTGGGGTCACATGGTAGGACTACTATGTTTAGCTTTGTAAGAAACTGCCTAACTGTCTTCCAAAGTAGCTGTATCGTTCTGCATTCCCCTCACTGATGACTAAGCCTTCCTGGTATTGCACCTCTTTACCAGCATGTGGTACTGTTGGCTGGATTCTGGCCATTCTAGTATGTGTACAGTGATATCTTATTGTTTTAATTCACAATTTCTTAATGGAATATGATTTTAGCACCTTTCATTTGCCTATTTGTCATCTCTATTTCTTCTTTGGTGAAGTGTCTGTTGCATATTTTAAAACTGGATTGTCTTCTTATTACTGAGTTTTAGAATTCTTTGTATATTTCAGTTGTCAGTCCTTTATTTCATATGTATTTTACAAAGATTTTTCTCCCAGTCCTCAGCTTATCTCTTTGTTCTCTTAACAGTGCGTGATGGTTAATTTTATGTGTCAACTTGACTGGGCTAAGTAAGGTATGTCCAGGTAGCTGGTAAAACATTGTTTCCAGGTGTGTCTGTGAAGGTGTTTCTGCAATAGATCAGCATCACCAGTAGAATGAGTAAAGGAGATGGCCCTTGCCAGCGCGGCTGGGCATCATGCAATTCACCGAGGGCATAAATAGAATAAAAAAAGCAGAGGAGAGGCAAATTCACTCTGTTCTTAAGTTGGGACATTCATCTTCTCCAGCCCTCAAACACTGCTGCTCCTAGTTCTTGGGCCTTTGAACTTGAGGTGAACTTTAAGACTGGCTTTTCTATTTCTCCAGCTTGCAGACCATGGGACTTCGTCTCCACAACTGCATGAGTTAATTCCTATAATAAGTAAATAAACCTATCTATCCATCCTATTGTTTGTTTCTCTGGAGAACCCTAGTACACAGTGTCTGTTACACAGCAGAAGCTTTCATTGTTAATAAAGTTCAACTTGTAAAGTTTTCTTTAATGTACTGTGCTTCTGGTATTTTATCTAAGGAATCATTTACAAATTTAAAGGGAATTTTTAAAAAGCATAATCCTACAAACTCAGGGAGAAGATGAGAGGAGCGACTACAACAAAATTTTGGAAGCTGGCAAGCAGACAGAGAAGTTAAATGATTTAGCAAACCTAAGAAAAGTAGGGGAGAGTCAAACCCGAGCCAGTCCATGTTGCAGAATCCTGAAGAGACCGAGGAACTGGAGGCACCAGTTACCTCTGGAAGTGGGAGTAAAGTACGCAGCTAAAATAGAGAGGCCAGCTGACTGGTTCAGCATTCCCCACACCCAGCAGCTAGTGACTGCCCCACCCTCAATCCAGCAGAAGCCTGACCTCCTCCCTCATCCCACCACACTGAATGCAGGAGCCAGGGATGTCCTTAGTTTAGGTCCTTTACTGGGCTGACCATTTTCTACAGAGGCTGTTCATTTCTACCTGGTTGCTTTGGCACTGTGACCAGCTTAACATCCTTAATCACGTGCTAAAAGTTCAGTCGCAAAACCATGACGAAAAATTTCTTTCACTCCTCCTGCTGACCTACTTAACACTAAAGGCAGAAATCAGCTCTTCCTTCTCTGGGCACAAAACGTTCACTTTCTGAAGAAGCCTCCAGACCTCATACAGTTCCCGGGAGAGCCTCTCAGGCACAGGTCCTTGGCCACAAAACTCTGAAAATCCTGATGTTAAAGTTCCTACTTATTAATAAGTGAAAGAAAGGAAAATATCTGTTATAAAATAAACTTAACCTGATTAAGCAGAAGATCATGGGACCACTAGGCTAAAAAAGGGGAAAACAGGAAGTAAAACAGTTCCCTAGGACAGAATCACCAACTTTTCATCAAAAGAGAAAATTTGCAGTGTTTCTTAAAATATGATTATAAAATAGGAAATTAAATTAGAAGAAACAGAACATAAACTCCACAACAGGACTAATGATTCTAGGATCCAGAAGTCTGCCTTTGAAGAAGCAGCCCCTGGAGCTGATAAAGGGAACAAAGTGCTTCCTAATGTTGACTGCTGTCTTAAAAGACAAATTCAAATGAAAACTACTAAGAGTTTGGAGGCAGTCTGCCAGTCATTGTTTGGGCCCACAGGAGAGAGGAGGAGACAGCTACAGTGTGAAGAGGTCTGGCCTCCAGTCAAACCACTGAGGATTTCCTGAGAAAAGCAATTACATTCTGACCAGATGAATCAGATCATGGTTAGGTCCACAGGGTATAAGATTCTGTAAGTCTAGCCTGCTTTAATTTCTTCTGTTCAGAAAAGTCTTTGTCATAAAGTATGAGTTCAATTTATAATAATGTTCAATTAATAATCATGTTGTTGTATGTTATAAAGCCAAAATTTACCTTTTACATGGAAAACGGTCAAAGCGAAGATGACCCAGACCTTGTGAACCTCTTCAATAATAACAGTTACATTTCTGAAAAGCAGTGTTTAAGAACACCTTTTTCTCGATAAACTCTGCACTGCCCATAATGCTGTTTGCTAAGGAACAGGCTCATGTTCTCTCCCTGGAGTTTGTCATTATTTATTTAGCTTTCAGTTTCCACAATGAACTGCTTATAACGATCAGAAGCATCTAGTGAGGTCTTGAAAGAGGAGAGGTGGAAAAAGCAAATAAATTTCTTCCCCCTCCTCACTTAACACATTCTGATAGTCAGCACTTTTTTCCAGCTCTAGATAGTCAAACTAAATCAATGTAGTGAAACAGAGGGAAAAAAAAGGTTGCTTTCCTCTCCTGTCAAAGAAGTCTTTATATAAACACAAAGGATGAACCACAAAGAGATTCCACTACACATTCATCAGAACAGTTAATGTTAGAAAGACTGACACTATCAATGTTGGTATGGATGTGGCTGGTAGGAATGTAAGACAGCACAACCACTTTGGAAAAAAGTCTAGCAGGTTTTTGAAAAAAACTAAACATACACCTATCCTTTGAGTCAGCAGTTTCACTCCTAAGAACTTACCCACAAGAACTAAAAATGTATGCCGGCAAGAATTGTAACCATCAAAAGGAAAATTGATAAAGAAACTATGAAACTGTGGTATATCCATAAAATATGCTACTACTTGGCAATAAAAGAGAAAGAACTATTGTTACACATAACAGGAAGGATGAAGCTCAAGAATCTTACACTGGAAACCAACACAACACTGTAAAGCAATCTTACTTCAATTAAAAAATAAATTAAAAAAAATCTTACACTGAGTAAAATAATTCTATCACAAAAAGTACACATGACATGACTATAATTTTATGAAGTTTTAGAATAGTTGAAACCAACATATGACAGCAAGTCAGAACAAGAGTAGCCTTGGACGGTGGGAGAGGGAATTGACCGGGGAGGGCAAAAGAAAACATCCCAGGGTTAAGAGTAATGCTCTGTATCTTGACAGGCTTGGGTCACACAACTGAATGCATCTGTTACAACTTACGGTTTGTGTATTTTATTGTATGTAGATAGTATCTCAAAAGGAAAAAAGTTACAACAAAAACACTGAACTCTATATGCGTGCTTGAGTAGACGTAAGCATAGTAATGTATGCAATTCACTGTGAAATGAATCAAAAATATAAGACGGACTGGTGGATGGCTAAACGGGCCTATCTGTGATAGAGCAAACAGAGTAAAATGTTAATGGTAGAGTCTAGGTGGTAGAAAAATGAGTGTTGACTGTAAAATTATTTTGACTTTGCTAAAAGTTTGAAGATTTTCACAGTAAAACATGAGGGAAAAAATTAGGGCTACAATGTGATAAATATCTTGGTGACAGATGTCCTGATAAAATTTATTTTTACTGTTCCTAAATGAACTGTTTCTCTCCATGGCTTTAAACATTGCAGTTGTGTTACCTGTAATGACATTCCCTTTGACAGAGCTGAGATAAATTTTAGGATGAATGAGCTCGAAGTGATTTTATAGATACTATCTTATTTATTATTGAAGTAGTTCTAAAAAACAGAGTTGAACATATATTATTATGTTCATTTTATGGAAGGAAAAAAATAGGAGGACAGAAAACTTAAGGGACTTATTTAAGGTTATAAGGACACCAGCAGCAGGTATAATAATAATATACTGGGAGCCTTCTATGCCAATTTTATAATAATTTTCTTATTTAAGCTTCTTATATAAGCTTTCATTTTCTACAGGAGGAAACCATGGCTTATGGAAAACAAATAGCTTGGCTGAAGTGTCAAAGTCCACCACCCTAACTTCAGTCTAATGAGTCAATGGTTCTTAACTTTTTTTTTTTTAACCAAGACACATAGGATAAATATCCACATTCCTGTGGGGATAACCAAAGTCACACGTAATTTTTCCAGGTACCTGCAATTCTACCGTTTTTCTTTTTCTCTAGAAAGCACGCTTGGAATGCAAGTAAGAGTGATATAAGAATAATTTTGAATCTCTTTCGATTTATATTTTACAAAAAGCAGATCATATGCAAATTTGGTATTTCTTTTTTTGGCTGCATTGTGGGGCATACTGGATCTTAGTTCCCCGATCAAAGATTGAAACTGTGCCCCCTGCAGTGGGAGCATGGAGTCAACCTCAGGACTGCCATGGAAGTCCTCAAATTTGGTATTTCAAGCAACATCAGAAATGAATTACTTACAGAATTAAGCCTGAGAATCTGCAACAGCCTGACTCTTCTAAGAATTTCCCTTGTACAGTACACTCTGGTCAAGTAGACCAATCAATGGTCTTACTAAAGAGCATGGTGTGATACACTCTTGTAGCCCAAACTGCCCTCTCCATTTGGTTCTAAAAATCTATTTTAAATTTGACCATTGATCAAATGTCTTTAGCATATGTGCTAAAGAGAATGCAGCCCCAAGTTTCAATAAAGGTCAAGATTATTGAGCTCTGAAAGATGTCTTCGTGGATGACAAATTAGCAGAGCTTTCAGCAATATAGCCAAGTCATTTCATCTTCTTCCTTCCTTCTTTCCTCACTCCCACAACTCCAGTAACCTACAGAAACTACGTAATACTTTTTCTTTTCTGACAATACTCAGATATAGCAGCAGCACTGCAAGTGCTATAGACTAAATGTTTGTGTCTCCGCCTCAAATCCGTATGTTAAAATTCTAACCCAAATATGACAAGATTAGCAAATGGGGCCTCTGTCAGGCAATTAGATCATGAGGGCAGAGCCCTCACAGATGGGACTAGTACTCTCCTGTGAGAGAGACCCCAGAGAGCTCTCTAGACTTCTCTGCCATTGTAGACACGGCAAGGAAATGACCATTGGAAGCGGGCCTTCACCAGACACTAAGTCTGCCAGTGCCTTGATCCTGGACTTCCCTCCTATCCCCTAACCATGAAAAATAAACTTCTGTTGTTTATAAGCCACCCAGTTTATTTATTTATTTATTTATTTATTTATTTTTAACAGCAGCTTGATGGACTAAGACAACAATCTACTCTCATTCTCAGAAATGATTTATAATGGAGGGACATAGCCCGAATACTTTCCTCAGCCTGACAGTCAGTTGACAAATTTAGTGGCTATTTGTTCTTCTTTAGTCACATTACAACTCTACTCTAGTCCTTACTTTTTTTTTTTTAAAGTCCATGATTAACGGATCAAAGTTTCTACATAAACCTATCTCATTTGAGAAAAAAAATTTAATTTGGATTTAAGAGGTGATAATTCACTTTACAAATTAGATTCTTATTGTATAAAAAAAAATAGCATTTCTTCAAAGATCAAGCTGTTTTGTATTTACATATGATCCAATATATATATAATCTTTCACAAATAAACCTGTATGCCTGTATGTAACACAAAGTAATTTCTATGTCTTGAACTTTTAAAAGAAAGCAAATAAAAACAATACAAACATATCAGAATGTAATTTTCAAAATATGTATATATGAGAATTCACTGGTGGTCCAGTGGTTAGGCGGAGAAGGCAATGGCACCCCACTCCAGTACTCTTGCCTGGAAAATCCCATGGATGAGGGATCCATGGTAAATCCGTGGTAAATCCCTTGTAGGCTGCAGTTCATGGGGTCACTAAGAGTCAGACACAACTGAGTGACTTCACTTTCACTTTTCACTTTCACGCATTAGAGAAGGAAATGGCAACCTACTCCAGTGTTCTTGCCTGGAGAATCCCAGGGATGAGGGAGCCTGGTGGGCTGCTGTCTATGGGGTGGCACAGAGTTGGACACGACTGAAGCAACTTGGCAGCAGCAGCAGCCAGTGGTTAGGACTCCACACTTTTACCTCTGTAGACTCAGGAACTAAGATCCCACAAGCCACATAGCAAAGCCAAACAAAACGTGTGTGTGTGTGTGTATGTGTGTGTGTGTGTGTATATATATATATATAGGATTCCCTGGTGGCTGAGACATAAAGAATTAGCTTGCAATGCACACACACAAAGTTAAAGTTAGCAGTTAGGACTTTTTAAGCTACTATTTCTTATGATCCTGCTGTGTGTTTGACTCTATGCAAAGGCTGCATGTGGTTATCTCATTTAATCTGCACAATTAAGCCTTTTTTCTTAATCAATGAGAATATGAAGGTTTATAGAGGTGCAGGAACTTGCTCAGAGCCCTCCTTGGAGCAAGTGACCGAGTCGGGACTCAAACCAAGGCCTGTGTGATTGCAGCACTCAGAAAAATATTCTACAGAGGAGGAGCTTCTATGTCCCTATGGCCTAAGATGCTCAAGAAGGTCATTCACTTTCTTGTTGTCTTCTGTGAACCATCCCATCCTGACTAGGCACCTGACTATGCAATCAGATCAGAGGAGACCATAAAAGTCAAAGTAGATTATAAAAAGTTTGTCCTTGTGAAAGTGAAAGTTAGTCACTCAGTTGTGTCCGACTCTTTGTGACCCCATGGACTGTAGCCCACCAGGCTCCTCTGTCCATGGAATTCTCCAGGCAAGAACTCGGGAGTGGGTTGCCATTTCCTCCTCCAGGGGATCTTCCCAACTATCATTATCTTTCTTTTTTCCCTTAATGTCTATTCTAAGTTTAATGGTACCACTTCATGGCATTAATGAAGACAAAGTCATAGAAACCAAATGGTGATATAACTAGGAGGGACATTAGAAATTATTCAATCCAATGTTCTCATTTTATAAATGAGGAAACTGAGGTCAAGAGAAGCTAACTTGCAAGGGTGACATTAGTAGTTGATGCAACCTGATCTATAATGAAGATCTCTGATTCTTTTCACTATCCATAGAATAAGGAATTTCCTTCTATGGAGATATTTTTAGAAGTTTCTTAAACAAGATTTTCTTCAGTTATTAAGTCATAATCACAATGAAGGCGTATTATTAACACTCCATAAAGGCATAAAATGAAAAGTAAAGGCCTCTTCTTTCCTTCTACCTTCTAATCCCACTTCACTCCCCAGGGATAACCATCATTAAGTTTCTTGTGTGTTCATCCAAAATTGTTTGGCCACCTGATGCAAAAAGCTGACTCACTGGAAAAGACCCTGATTATGGGAAAGATTGAAGGCAGGAGGAGAAGGGGACGACAGAGGACGAGATGGTAGGATGACATCACTGACTCAATGGACACGGGTTTAAGCAAACTCCAGGAGATAATGAAGGACTGGGAAGCCTGGCGTGCTGCAGTCCAGAGGGCCACAAAGAGTCAGACAAGACAGAGAGACTGAACAACAACAATACACATATATGTGTGAAGTAATTTAAATATGGAAGTCCAGAAATGATTCTCTCATCTCAGATTGATGCTTTTCTTTACCTAATTTAGTCAACAGTCATAATATTGCATAACATATGCAAAAGCAGTATTCTAATATATCCATTTAAGTTTGCAAAGCTGTGAGTAGGATGTTCTCCTTAGGTACAGCTCACCTGTTCTCCAGGTCCGGCATGCTTAGGTTTCTAGCAGCAAAGCACATTTTGAGCGGGATGACCTTCCTGTCCTTGGTGCTGTTCTGGTGTTTTGGAGAACCAGAGTCCTCACTGCCACTAAAGCTGGGTGACTGGGGAGCGGCACTTTCCCAGGGCAGATCTGACACCAGCGATGGCTTCTTGATATATGGTGTTACTTCTCGTATGAATTTAACTACGAACAAAAGTCAAAGGAGAAGGTCAGTATTTTTACTTCCTATGAAAAATAGCAACTGAAATATATACATACAGGAACCATCTGGCATGAAGTGAAAAAAAAATACACAAAGTTAAAAGAGCCTGCCCACAGAATTTTAGGATTAGAGGGTGCTTTAAGAGCACAGGTAATCCAAATGACACACCACTACTCTATCCTAAAAACTGACTTCTGAGTCTTTTTATATTGTTTCTTCTCAGGACTCCCTTCTCCCTTTGCCTGCCTGGTCAACTCACCTCCTCAGCAGCCTATCCTGTTTACTCTCTCCAGGGTGTTGCCATTACTCACTCCTCTGTAATAACTTCTAAGCACCCTGGGTTGTAATCCTTTGTTAATAATACTTCACTTCCCCTGCTGGCTGCAAATTCCCCAAAGGCAGGGTTTATGGTTTAGTCAATCTTGATGTCCAACATTCAGACCAGTGCCTGTTCAGTAAATGTTTGAATACACGAGTAAAGGGAAAAAATGAGCAATTAAATACTTGAATTATCTCAGTAGTTGGACAACACGAATGAATCTGGAGATAGATTCATTACCTCCTGAGAGAGCCCCAACTAGCTTTAAACAACTCTTAGCATTTAGAAACTTGAAACTTTCACTCACTGGTTTGCTGTCTACAGAGGACATACAGAACAAACTTAATCTCTTCCACATGAGGACCCTTCAAACATCTGAAGTTTGAGATTATCTCTCTCTTCTCCAGGCTAGGTATCTCTACTTCAATTAGATTCAACTCAATCAACATTTGTAGCTACCTTCCAAGTATCAGGCATTAGGCTAGCCCCTGAGAATACAAGAGCAGCTTAGGCATGGACTCTGCACTTAGGAATGCCCAGTCTAGTAAGAGAGACAGTTATGAAAACAAACCATCATAGCTTTGAAAAACAAGTACAAAGATATTGTACTTGTTTTTCTATTAATGGTAGCTTTCTATTAATGGTATTAAAGGGTTTTTCTATCAATGGTAGTCCCAAATTAAGATATGGCTTTTAATCAACAGAAAACGTTTTTCTTTTTAAGTTCTCTTTTAAGATGTATATTTCTTTTACCTCCTTTATGACTGGCAACTACTGTCATTTGAGGCATGGTGTTCTTATGTCAAAAACTAGATAAACTGAACATTATTAAAATCTTAAAAAGCATTAAAATTTCAATAAATAGTTGAATATAGATAAATCAGTTGCCATTTCCTCTGCTAACATCAATATATGTTACTTCAGGCATCTGCCTCCTCTCAAATTACACTGTGATAGGTCATTAGAGTAGTATCAAGGGAACTGAAAAACTAGAAAGATATGATTATCAATGCTTATCAATGTCATAATAGCTAGTATTAATATTTTATAGCCTTAGAAGCTTTACAAACCTTCGAAACTTTACTAATAGATTGTACGTATGTGTGTTTGTCAGTTGCAAGCAAGTAAAAATTCTAGGCATATATTAAACATTCAATAAATAGTAGATGCCTTTCTTCTCTAAATTAAAAAGCTAGAAAAGTTAAAAAAATTTAACAGCCATCAGTAGAAGAGGCAAAATTATTTTCTTATAAGTTATTGAACAAGATCTGCTAAAGTTAAATGTAATTCTAGAAGATACAATAATACTAATGTCAACATTTAGAAAGATTTGTGTGTGTTTATATGGGTGCTTTCTATGTCTAGTTATAATACATGTATTTTCTAGGCGGAGACAGTAAGAGTTAACTGCTTCAGGTTACCAAGGAGACTTTATCATCCTAGAAAAATGAGCAGGGGTGCACCTAACATAGGCCTTGAGCAGCTGACTCAGGCATTTGAACACAAGCTTTAGTTTAGCTCCATGCTTTCAAGAGAAAATAAGATCACAACTTTGGCAGAAATTCTTAGAGTTTCCAGACATTGCTAATGGCAGAGACTTACTTTTTAAACATTTAAAGCAGTATATTAACTTTTGGGCTCAAAACTGGGAGAAATTAAAGACATTCTAAATGACTATTCTTAAATACTATAGTGTTAGAAAAGTTCCCTTTACGACATACTCAAAAGATCACAGAGTAGCATCAATGAGCTTATTACTATACATATTTAAATGAAACAGACACAAACACACAGGCTAGTGCATGGCCTTATTAAAGGAGCAATGAGTTTTACTTGAGTTGATAATAATGGCACCCATACCCCCATCTAACTGGGCATCCACAATGGTTGGAGAACCATAAACAGATATCTAATTTACCTGGGAAGCAGTACATGGGCTTATGTGATTTCAGTGTTCTGCTTTAAAACAAAGTAACTATCGCTTGTGTTTGTCCTGAGATTTTCAATTAATTTCATTACCCATCTTCCTGGGCTTCCCTGGTGGCTCAGAGGGTAAACAATCTGCCTGCAACGCAGGAGACCTGAGTTCCATAACCTGAGTTGGGACGATTCCCTGGAGAAGCAAATGGCAACCCACTCCAGTATTCTTGCCTGGAGAATCCGGTGGACAGAGGAGCCTGGCAGGCTACTGCCCATGGGGTCACAGAGTCAGACACGACTGAGCACCTAAGCAGAGCACCCATCTTCCTACTCCATTTCACTCCAAGGCCTGTCCAAGTCCATAGAAGTAGGAGATACCTCCTTTCTGAGGATCTCAAATTACTACTGAGATGGAAAGAACTCAAATTTCCTTTTAAACCTCTAAGCTACAGTGGAATAAATCCAAACAAACCAGAAATAAGGCAGCTCTGAAATTTGTCCCCAACAATTAAAATTTTAAAATTATGGCCTTTTATAATAAATTTATGCAAACTGGCAAAAAAGGATATTTTTTAGGCCTCAATTAAATTCTAACATGGCTATCTATTACTTTTATTCAAAAGTATTAGCTTTCATGCTTTTATATATATGAACATAGAACAAACAGTTGAAATAATTTGGGTATTTGGACTGTTTACTGTATAATTTCTCCTTGGTAGTCTTCTTCAACTACTAATCTTGTATGGTAAAACCCACTGTGGGTCATTTATAAAGTAAATATTTAAAAAATGATTTTAAAAAGTGATTTTCTTTGGAATGTTTCTTCAAACTGCAAAAGAATATGCAAGCTTTTCAATTTTTCACAAAAAAATGTTTTAAACATCTTAGGTTTGCATTTTTAAATGTTTTTGTAAGGAAGACAGCTACCAGCAAATTTCCTTGTGAAAATTGCTAAACAGTAAGTAGATGTGTGTTGAAAATCCTTTATATAACTCATCCACAGCCAGAAAACACTGTGCATTTGAAAACTTACTTCAAATTACATATTTTTCTTTTCTTTTTAGTGTTGACATTTATGTTTATTTTCTGTGACACATCTCTATTTTTATAAGTCAATTCTACTCTTAGTGCTTCTCCCTCCCCTAAAAAGAAGTACTGCTTTATGTGAAATAATGCTATCTGTGTCATTCCCTTTTTGCTTACTTCAAAACATACAAAAGCAGGGACTTCCTTTTGGTCCAGTGGCTAGGACTCCATACTCCCCCATGCAGGGGCCCAGGTTCCACCCCTGGTTGGGAAACTAGATCACACAGGCCGCAACTAAAGATCCTACATGCTACAACTAAGACCTGGCACAATCAAATAAATAAAATAAAAAAATATTAAAAAAAAAAAAATACAAAGCAGAGGACTGTTGACAACTGTAAGAAAGTCTTGACCACCTATGTCATTAGAAAAAATGGAAAGATAAAGACTTTTATTTTCACTAAAGCAGAGGCAACAAGAAAAGCACTTTGCATAAGGCTGATTAGGAATAATTTATATTGCTTCTTAATCTCCTGCTAAGTAGAGGCTAGTTTTGTTTTGTTTTTTACTTAACCTTATCAGATTTTTAAAAACGATGTAAAATGACTCAAACACTATAAAACCAAAGGCAAAACTCAGGGTATATCAGAGTTACTAGGTGAAAAAAGGAAGTTCTCAAAAAAAAAAAAAAAAAAAGCTTTAAGCTTTCATGTTTTAAAAAATTATATATAATTAGTATGTTCATAAAGTACTCAAGAAAATATGCCCATTTGCTAATAATGGTTATATCTGTATTGTAATTACAGTGATTTCTTCTTTTGAAAGTTATTTCTACAATGCTTGAACTTTTAAATAAGCATGTGTTCTATTAAATAAATAATACTAAAGTTAATTCTGGGCTTCCCTTGTGGTTCAGCTGAAACCCCCTGCAATGTGGGAGACCTGGGTTTGATCCCTGGGATGGGAAGATCCCCTGGAGAAGGGAAAGGCTACCCACTCCAGTATTCTGGCCTAGAGGATTCCATGGACTGTATAGTCCATGGGGTTGCAAAGAGTTGGACATAGCTGAGCAACTTAATACATGCCCTCAAATAACAAAGAAAAACATGGATTAGAAGGCAATTTCAGAAAAAGATTCAAGAGCGGAGACAATAACAGTGGGGAAAAGGACTGTTCCATAAATGTGGAGAGGACAACGGAGTATCAGCATGCAGTTGTTGTCTGTCTGCTTCTCACGTCCTCCAATGCATTTGCTAACCTACAGCTGATGCTCTTTGGATAATTTTTGTTAAGTCACTGAAGTATAAAAACAGAGCAACAAATTTTAAAGTCAAATGAAATTCAGTACAGGCCTTGATATTACCATTTACCTTTTGAGAGGTTTGAAGCACATAATTTTCTTGTCTAAGCCTCAGTTTCCACATTTGTAAAACATTAAATACCAACTTCAAATGGCTATGGGAGCTGAATGAGAAATGTAATAAAAGTGTCAATGCCTGTGCTTGAGCACACAATGAATATCAGTGTATATTTGGGTGTGCAATTAATATACTCTGGACAAAGTAGGAAGAGGTTAAGATATGAAATTGAACAGACCATATTTGAATTTCAGTTCTGTCAATTATAAACTTCATGATTTGGACAAATAACTCAACTTTTCAATCTCAATTTCTAGTCCACAAAATCTAATATTAACCTTAATACCAACTATCCTGAGAGGATTAAATAAGATTAACTACTTTCCTAGGTTCTAAAATCACTGTGGATGGTGACTGCATCCATGAAATTAAAAGCTGCTTGCTCCTTGGAAGGAAAGCTATGACAGCATACGAAAAAGCAGAGGCATCACTTTGGTGACAAAGGTCCATATAGTCAAAGCTGGTTTTTCCAGTAGTCATGTATGGATGTGAGAATGGGACCATAAAGAAGGCTAAGCCCCAAAGTCTCAGAGGCTCAGAAGGTCCTACAAAATCTTGCTGGACTGCAAGATCAAACCAGTCAATCCTAAAGGAAATCGACCCTGAATATTCATTGGAAGGACTGATGCTGAAGCTCAAATTCTCTGGCCACCTGACGTGAAAAGCTGATCCACTGGAATAGACCCTAATGCTGGGAAAGACTGAAGGCAAAAGGAGAAGGGGGCAGCAGAGGATGAGATGGTTGGATGACATCACTGACTCAGTGGACATGAATCTGAGCAAATTCCAGGAGATGGTGAAGGACAGGGAAGCCTGGCATGTTGCAGTCCATGGGGTCAGGAAGAGTTGGACACAATTTAGCAAATGAACAACAATAACATATGTCACAGTTTCTGTTTTGCTCATCTTTTCCATTTGACCAAGGGTCACTGAAGGGATTAAAAGCCAAGACTACAAAAGTCAACAATAATTACAACACTTACGTCTATAGTGTTTATCTGTCCATGGTTCTTCACTCTTTTTAGTCACTCCTCAGAACTGGGTTGCTGTCTGTGCAGGACTACTTAAAGTACTGAATACATTCTCTTGCACATTCCTGAGGCGAAATTCATGTACTTTTGTAACACATACACAATCTTTTTGTGACTCTGGCTTGACATCACACTTGCTTCCAACTTTTCAGAGCAAGTTTTACCCCAATCCATATGACATCACTCTAACCGTTTGTGTACTTAGTTTTAGTACAAATGAATGTAATACACTGGTCAAAATTTGGCAGTGTGTTGAGCCTGGCGGGCTGCAGTCCATGGGCTTACATGACTGAGCCTGTGTGCACGAGGGTGGAGGGAGATGGGTTGGTGGCAATAAACTGGTAGAACTAAAAAAAAAAAAAAAAAAAAAAAGAATCTGCCTGCAATTCAGGAGATGCAGGTTCGATTCCTGGGTCGGGAAGATCCTCTGGAGAAGGAAATGGCAACCCATTCCAGTGTTCTTGTCTGGAGAATCCCAAGGACAGAGGAGCCTGGCGGGCTACTGACCATGGGATCGCAAGAGTCGGACACAACATAGCGACTAAACCACCGACATAAATGATAGAAGACAATTTTTACTCTTTAAAAAGAAGATTGCAACGCTTCCCCCTTTTCAACATCAATGAACTCTCTCTATGTGCACAGCATGTAGGTTATTTAAAATGTTTAATATACACTCTGACCTCAAGTTGTGTGGTTGAAAAGGAAAAGAAAGATATATAACCCTCCCCCCAAAAGACCAATTAATAAAGCAGAAATGAGAAAAAAAAATTAAAAAATACAGGAGAAATGAGAAAAGGTATTATATGATGAAAGCTGTTAAAGAAGTAGAAAAAATAAAATGTAACACAAAATTAGATGTAACAACAGCAAACAAAATTAAATAACTGAAAAATATTTAATAAAAACACTAATAAAGTAATGTTTTTCCACTAGATCAGAAAAAAAAGACCTCACAGTTTAAGCACAAGGAAATCCTTATCCGTTGCAAAGTGGATGTCCTGAACTAGCTGGATACACCGGATGGTTTGTTTTAGATAGGCACTCCAAGTGATAAACTATAGACGGAAACACAGTATTAACCCAGCACAATAGCTGTGCTCAAGGGGTCAGCAAGCATTCCATCCTGAACATCCAGTCAGTTACCACTGGGGAACAAGAATGCCATCCAAGTTTCCATCTCTTTAAACAATTCACAATTTTTTTATTGTACAAAAGAACTGCTATTAGTAACTGCCAAGCTTTTGTTGTCATGAGGGATTGGCAGAATTAACTGAGTTCAGGAAGAGGAGAAAAGACAAAGATGTGTTCATTT